>NW_022196135.1:600000-884499 GCF_008641045.1 Pistacia vera
TCTTGATCGCGCGATTTGAGATATTTGGTCACACGATCTATGATCTCTTGTGCGTATGATGTTAGAGATCTGACTTCGCGATCTAAGAGCTCTAATGCATACGATTTGAGAGCTCTAATGCACGCGATCTGAGAGATCTGGGCGCGTAATCTGAGAGCTCTGATGCGTACGATATGAGAGATCTGACTGCTCTATCTAAAAGATCTGGCTGTGCGATCTGAAAGCCTTGATGCGTACGATCTTAGAGATCTGGCCGTAGACCTGGTCAAGGACCGGTCCTAAGCAGGCCTAAGCTTGGGCCCGTTTGGGACTGGTCCCATTTGGGACCAGTCGCTCATGGGCTTGGGATCGGTCCCAGGCCCATGAGCAACTTTAGGACTCGGACCAGTCCCTAGGACCAGTCCTATGGGCCTACAAAATTTCTTTTTCCCCCTTTATCTTTTTTTATATTTTAGGGGCGAAATGAAATTCTATAGGGGATTTTAGTAATTTTCAGGGGTAGATTAGTAAGTTTCTAAAAGTTTAATTAATTTTAAAAAATAATAAATTAATTAATAGTTAATTTTAATATAAATGTAATATTCACACATTCATGCTTCACAAATAAACAATTAAATAAATTTCAACTACTGATATATCTATCCACAGCAGAAGTTAACAAAATCTAAAAGGTACTGCAAAATTAATCAATGACTTTAATTGAAGATACACGGCCGTTGCTTTTCTTGTCAATTGTTGTTCAACAAAATTAATTTGATACTTTGGAGTCGGGAGGTGAAGAAAATTAAAAGATATTGATTAAGACTTGTCTATCTTGTATCCATTGTTTCTTTTATTTCTTTTACTGTGAGAAATTTTTGAGTTATTGAGTGATCTTTGGGAGAAGAAGAAGATGATTAATAATAAAATGTACTAGTTTAACTCTAGTCAAGTAAATATTTAGATTTGTCTTTTAGACTTCGTAAATGAGTGATGTAGTGGAACTTGGATAAGTACTACGTATGCTCTAACGTAATGATTTGAATTTATAAAATAGTTCAAATCTGTAACCAATAATCCCAAATGTATGAGTGATTTCTTGAATCTAATGATTAAAAACTATAAGAAATTATTGAATCCACGATAAATGAATTTTTCAAACACAAACTACTATATTTTTTTTATTAATAGGAACATCTTTTTGTTATAACATAACAATTAATTCTATTTGTTATATATATATATATATATATATCAACGGTTATTAAACAAATTTTTTTTATTTTTCTATTTTTAAATTTTGTAAAATTTCTTTTAACCCCTATAATTTATGTTTATTTCAAAATTTATAGGGGGTTTAATGTAATTATACAAGGGACTAAAAGGAAAAAATTAAAAGGGTTTGGGCCCAAGCCTGGGACCGGTCCCAGGTCCGGGCCTTGGAGGAGGGCCCAGTGGAGGGACCGGGCCATCCTCTTTAGGCTTTGTCCGGTTTTGGGACTAGGCCTGCTAGGACCGGGTTTTTGGGCTGGGTTTTTGGACTCGGTCTCAAATGCCTAGCTCTATGATTGGCCGTGCGATCTAAAAGATTTGACTGCACTAACTAAGAGATTTGATGAGCGCGATATGAGAGAACTTATGCGCACGATCTAAACTATGTGACAGCGTAATCTTAGAGATTTTATACGAGCAATCTAAGAGCTTTGATGTACGTGATCTGAGAAATATGAATGCGCAATCTAAGAGCTCTGATGCGACCAATCTGAGAGATTTGATACGCGCAATTTGAGATATTTGACCTCATGATCTGAGATATCTGGTTGCGTTATCTGTGAGCTCTTATACGTACGATCTCATTGATCTGACTGCGATTTAACAGAACTGGCCGCGCGACTTAAGATCTCTGATGCGTACGATTTGGGAGATTTGATGTGAGTAATCTGAAAGATCTAGTCGCGCGATATGAAAGCTCTGATGCGTACTATCTTAGAGATCTGGCCACGTGATTTAAGAGATCTGACTTCACGATCTGAGAGGTCTGATACGCACGATATGAATTGTTTAACCATGCAATTTGAGAGATGTGGCAGTGCGATCTATGAGCTCTTATGCGTATGATCTTAGAGATCTTACCTTATGATCTAAAAGATTTGATACGCGCGATCTTAGAGCTTTGATAGGTGTGATCTGAGCGGTCCGACCGCTCAATTTGAGAGATTTGGCCATGCGATCTGAGAACTCTTATGCGCGCGATTTAAATGATCTAACCACGCGATCTGAGATATTTGGCTGCACGATATGAGAAATTTAACTGTACGATCTGACAAGTCTAGCCGCACGATCTGAGAGATTTGATGTGCGCGATCTGAGTGATCTAACTGCGTAATATGAGATATCTATCCATACGATCTTAGAGCTCTAACGAATACGATCTAAGAGATCTAACCACACGATCTGAGAGATCTCACCACGCGATCTAAGAGCTTTTATGCGTACGATCTAAGAGATCTAGTCATACGATCTAAGAACTCTGATGCGCGCGATGTAAGTTATCTAACAGCCCGATTGAAGAGATTTGACCATGAGATTTGAGAGATTTTGCCGTGCGATCGGAGAGCTCTTATGCGTACGATCTAAGAGTTCTGATGGCATAATCCACAAGATCCAGTTGCGTGATCTGGGAGCTCTTTTACGTACAATCTAAGAGATCTGGTGTGCGCGATCTGAGAGCTATGATTCGCGCGATCAAAGAGCTTTGATACGAGCTATCTGAAATCTCTTATGCGTACGATATGAGAGATTTGACCACTCTATTTGAGAGATCTGGCCGTGCGATCTGTGAACCATGATGCGTGCGATCTAAGATATCTGATGCGCACGATTTGATCTATTTGACGCGCGATCTAGTAGATCTAGCCACGCGATCTTAAAGCTATTACGCACGCGATATAAGAGATTTGATATGTGCGATCTAAGCGACTTGACCGTGGGATATAAGATATCTAGCCGCGTGATCTTAAAGCTCTGATGAATATGATTTGAGAGATCTGACCCCACAATCTAAGAGATTTGGCCTCCCCATCTAATCTATATGGCCATGCGATCTAACAGATCTAGCTACGCGATCTGAGAGCTCATATGCATACGATATCAGAGATCTTGTCGCACGATCTGACAGATCTGGCCATGCGATCTGAGAGCTCTGATATGCGTGATCTGAGAGATCTGATGCTTCCAATCTAAGAAATCTGACCGCCTGATCTGAGAGATTTGGCCACGTGATCTAAAAACTCTGATGCGTACGATGTGAGAAATCTGACCGCCTGATCTAAGAGCACTAATGCGTATGATTTGAGAGCTCCAATGCACGCGATCTAAAAATGTTGGGCACGCAATCTAAGAGCTCTGATGCATACGATATGAGAGATCTAATCTGTTTATCTGAGAGATCTAGCCACGCGATCTGAGAGTTTTGATATGTACGATCTTAGAGGTCTGGCTGCACGATCTTAGAGGTCTGGCTGCACGATCTAAGAGATCTGACCACACGATCTAAGAGATCTGATGCGCGCGATCTAAGCTATCTAACTGCGCGTTCTGAGAGAGTTCATGCGTACGATGTTAGAGATCTTACCGCACAATCTGAGAGATCCGATGCACGTGATCTGAGAGCTTTAATGGGCGTGATTTGAGCGGTCCGACCGTACAATTTGAGAGATTGGCTACACGATCTGAGAGCTCTTATTCACACGATCTAAGCGACCTGACCATGCGATCTGAGATATCTGGCCACGCAATCTAAGAAATCTGATTGCACAATCGCAAAGATCTGGCCACGCAATCTGAGAGATCTGATGCGCGCGATCTAAGTGATCTGACCATGCGATCTGAGAGCTTTGATGCATACGATCTTAGAGATTTGGCTGCGCGAAATGAGAGATCGGACTGTACGATTTGAGAGATCTGGCCACGTGATCTGAGAGCTATGATGCGCACGATCTGAGAGATTTGATGCGCGCAACCTAAGCTATTTGACCGCATGATATGGGAGACCTAGTTGTACGATATAAGAGCTCTTACGCACATGATCTGATGCAAAAGATCAGAGAGATCTAACCATACGATCTGAGAGATCTAATACGCATGATCTGAGAGCTCTAATGCACGTAATTTGAGAGATCTGACCGCGCCTTCATAGATATCTTGCCATGTGATTTGAGAGCTCTGATGCTTATTATTTGAGTGATCTGTCTACACAATCTGAGAGATGTAACCGTATGATCTGAGAGCACTGATGCACACGATCTGAGCTATTTGACCGTGAGATCAAAGAGATATGGTCGTGAGATCGAAGAGCTCTTATGCATACGATTTTAGAGATCTGATGGCACGATCCAAGAGATCTAATTATGCAATCTGAGAGCTCTTATGCGTACGATCTGAGAGATCTGATGCACACGATCTAAGTGATTTGACCGCGTGATCTGAGAGCTCTGATGCGTATGATATGAGAGATATGACCGCTCGATCTAAGAGCTCTAATGTGTACTATCTGAGAGATTTGTCCGCAGGATCTAAGAGATCTAACCGTATGATGAGTAATTTTGCTGCGTTTTCCCTCTCCTCTTGAACGACGAGTTCATCAAAGGGATCCTCTTGCAACTTCTTTTGGCACAAAGTAAGATCATCCTTTGCCTTCTTTTCTCTCTCAGAAATGTTCCAAAATTCTTTCACATTTAACTCCTGAAGATCTACTTTTAGAGCTTTGAGTTTAGAGATGAGCCTAAACATAGGATTGCCATCCACATCCATTTTCCAAACATTTTCTACCAAATGGAGAGAGGCTTCATGCTCCGCCTAACAATTAAAGAATTTAAAGAGGGTTTTCCTACCTTGGAAGGGCACCCCGCATTCAAGCACCATAGGGCTATGGTCTGACATACTCGGAGGAAGGAAGGTAGCATAAGAGGAGGGCATCCCCAAACCTCATTTCTCATTAGCCAAGACCCTGTCACGACTGGGGGCTATCCTCTATCTCGCCACCTTTAGGCTCAAGGGATTTCCCTGCGCGTCAGACACGTCCAAGGTATTGTCCGCTATGGGTCCTTCTGGCCACGCCTCCTTCAGACCCTCATGGCTTTGCTTCGCTTTGTGGTCTTTTTTCCACCTTGCGAACGCCTCCTCTATGACTTAAACCTTGGACTTATACTTTGGCCAAGTAACATGAGTACCATTGGGCCTGTAAAATCCCCCTCTAGTTAGGTATCCTCTGAATATCCCTCAATGAGAATCCCGGGGATACATGTCTGGAGAACGAGTTGTATTTAGAAAAAACCTGTGTAAGGATAATATCCAAAACATGCATATAAGATGTCACGCAGGATCCAAACTTATAATTTCAAAAACTTTAAGAATTTATCCGGAAATTACACAATCAAAACATATTTATAGGGTGGAAGCTTCCAAAGGTGTTTCACAAACATTTATCATTTACATTATTTACATCAAGATAAAAACATCAAGATGACAATAAATCATCTCCCCTCACGTGTAGTCCCGCTGTCTCTAGCATCCCTCGCTTCTAGTCTACCTGCAAAGCAATCAACAATGAAAGGGTGAGCGCTAATCGCTTAGTAAGGAATGATCCATTTCATTCTAAATATGCTATTTGACCTTCATTTAAACATACTTGTTAACACACCACTTATCTTTTACATCTAGGTATACTTCCCTTTTTTTTTTTTTTTTTTTCTAGTTCATATGTTTTTCCTCATTTTATCCCATGGCTATATAAACATCAATGCATACACATACAGATAAGTATGTAAACATAGTATACACATACTACATGTCATGATATAACATCTAAATATCATCTAACATGAGTATAAATCATCTCATGATGTAAATAACATGATAACTCATGTAATGTAACTAAATGCATATGAAGCATTTAACGTGTAGCCGATCTAACTTTTCTTAGGATCTTAAGTACTTCATATCATCCAGCCTCAAATTCATCTAGAGCTCATATCATCGGGAGGCGTGCTTACACGTTATTTAGCATCTAAAACATATATTCATCTTTCCTCAACCGGTATATGAGGATATGCTTACGCGTTTTCCATCATGTCTATATGCATCTCTAACATCTTATGGCATGTAAATACATATTTTAGTGAGCTTAATACTTTTAATTCATCTATGGATTATCAATCCATTTACATTACCTTTTGCTCACATTCATCATCTTAAAATATGTATTACATTGCATCTTCATGCCATTTCATAACATTAATCATGCATTGACATAATGACCATGTATATCTGTCAAAGATCATCTAACTAATGGGTAAACATCAGTACATGGATTAATCACGTCAATAAATAATCAATTCATAATCATAAGAATTAATTATGCTAAATCTTAAACTTTAATAACTACAAGCTTATACTTCAGGCCATTTTCCATCCATTTGATAAGTGAATTGGCTCTTGGCCTAAACATAAAAGTTATAGGGCTATGTCTTAAATTTCTAGTGCTTCAAGAATAATCTCATTTTGATTTTTATAACTCAAGTTATGGTCGAAATACTGAAGCATGTTTAACATAACCCCTAAGCTTACCAAAACCGAATTTTTCATATTAAACTATGTCACATCACTTCCTATTGACAATTAACCAATAGGTCAACTTATGGATCAAATAAACCTCCCCTTAATAGTCTTTAACATATTAAAGGAAGTGTAAAATCTCATTCCCATAATCATCCATTATTGTTATAACATTGTAAGCTAATGCAAACAACACATCAACACTTCTAATAGTAACCATTCAACACCATGTGGCCTCCAATACTACAAGTTTTGCCACAATCAACATCCACACTTCATTTTCTTCAATCAAACATAACAACTCATAAAACATAAATAGCAAGTAACTTCATGTATAATGAATTCAAGGCAATAATAGAATAAATAAGTTCAACTCACTTGCCATCAACTAATTCTTCATGCCTTAAAGCCTTAATTTAAGGTTTCATTAAAATCTATAAACCCTAGCATAATCCCTAAAGTCTGGGAGGTTTTAAAGAATTCCTCCAGCAATTCTTTGCCTTTGTCTTCTTTTACACCTTAATCCTACACTATATAACATTATACCTCAACATCTACTTCAAATCTTCAAATCACATCAAACTAGGGTTTTTAATCCGTACCTTAAACCCTTCAACTTGAAGATCCAAGGCTCCTATCTTGTTCTCCTTGAAAAATTATGCAAAAGTCCTTTAAAACTTAGAGAGAGAAAGCTTGTTCATGGAAGATTTGAGAGAAAATGGAAGAAAGGTTGAAGAAATGTTCTCTCCCTTGGCTTGAACGAATTTCCTCTCATTTATAGGAAAATATTTCATTAATTTTCCAAAATTATACTATTGGCCTAATTATTTTAATTGTATAACTCATAAGTCCTTAATTCTTCATATAAGGGCATTTTGGTCATTTCGCACTAAACATAATTAGTACTAATTAATGCCATTAAATGCAATTAAGCCTACTCATCTTGACTTTTTCAATGCTTATCCATAGGCAAAACGACTATTTTTCCCCTAATATCTTTCTATGATAATTGATTCATATCGTTCCAAATGAATGACATTTTGCCCTTAGTTAGATTTTATGCTTTTTAACATAAATTAACATCTAAAAGACTATTTTGAGTTAGGAACATACCTTTACATCTTGGATATTACAGACCTGGTCAATTTTACACCAAATTCTTCCTTAGCATCTCCCTTGTTGTTCCAAGTGAAGTAATCCCCAACATAACGTATATGATCAATTTCAGCCATTTTACACAAATCATAAAAATCCCCAAACTAAGACTTCCAAGATGAAAATCCACCCATTTTTCCCCCTACATGCCTTATGGCATAAAGTCCCCCATAATAACCCAACACTTTTGGCCAAACACTTACACCTTATGCTCAAGATCTTTCCAAAGCTCCTCTTTCTCTCTGTGACTATTTAAACCATACACAAATGACAAATGAAGTTACTACCCATTTTAGCACTACAACCTAATAGTGTAACACTTGCTCTCAACTACTATTCTTATAGTTCATACTATGTAAAATATAGAGATTATATCATACGAAAGATATGGCTCAAATTTTTCTTTACTCATAAAATATAATTCTTTACAAATACAAAGACTATGTATTTAAAAACTTTCTAATTAATACAAATATCATGACTGGTAGACAGTGGTGCCAATACTCTTCGCTCCTCGACGTCCATCCGACAGTTGCTCCTATTTCCTGCAAAACAGAGAAAACAACGGGTGAGCACAACAATCGCAGTCAAGTAGAAATCCTCTACTACCTGTCCCAGCAACTCACTCTTTGGTTCTTCCTCACTCTACTGTTCTTCTATTTCTATTTCTCACTGTCTTCCTTTTTCTTTCTAATACGGTTATTCTCCTTTAACTCTACTCTGCTCTGCTCTTTTTCTTTCTTTCTCTCTGTTCTTTTTCTCTTACTCTTACTCATCATGAAGGAAATCATTGGTCTCTCTTATTCTCATCATACTCACCATGAAAGAAAAATCATGGTTCTCGCCTGTAAAGCTCTAACTGCAATTAATACAAAAAACTGCATGTTTCTTCTTCTACTCTCTATTCTTATTAGCTCAAACTTCCGCATTCTTTCTCATACTCTCTCTCTCTTTCTATCTCATTCTTTCTCAAGCTTTCTCATTCCTTCTCATTCTTAATTCTCTCTATTATCTCATTCTCATTTCTCATAATTCATTTATACTAACTCGCTCTAAATGTCACGGCCCCGTCTTACCGTAGTCACGGCCGGACTTCTCTCGCTCTACGTGACTTCTACTGATTCTAGTCGATCAGACTCGGTTATGCATGGATTCGGAACCCTTGGCCACCTGAGTGTATAATCTCTCTCTTGGGTACTCGGGTATAGCCCTCATCCATCGCATGTACTCTCACGGGCTACACCACTTCTCTTTCTCATACTCATGCCGCTCTCTCAATGCGGCGTCATGCGGAATACTCTACCCATTACTCACGGTTCCCCATTGCATACCTACTCTAGGCTCTTATCTCTCTCTTATTCTTTCTCTCATGTTTGCTCATCTCTTTCTCATGCTAGTACTCAAACTCAAGCTAGTACTCATAATATACTTACTCTTAGCTTTTCTCATCTCTGGTATTTCTATTTCTGTCTTTCTCATTCTTACTCATTGGAATGTCACGACCTCATCTACCGAGGCACGGCTGGGCGCTACCACTCTACGTAACTTCCGCTCATTTCTCTATCGATCGGATTTAGTCATGCATGGATTCGGAACCTTTGGCCATGTGAGTGTACATGCTTTCTCTCTACCTCTCTCAAATGTCACGACCCCTTCTTACCGGAGGCACGGCTGGAATCTCATGTTCCACTCTACGTGACGGTCACGGCCTCATCTGACCGGAGGCACGGCTGGGGATCACAAAGCACCCACTCTCGTGACTCTACTCATCACTCACAGGTTCCCCATCGCACAACTTACTATATTCTCTTCTTTAGCACTTTTCTCTCTCTTATTCGCTAGTGCTCAATCTCTCTTTCTCTTTACTCTTAAGAATTGCTATTCTCAACATCCTTTACTCTTTCTCACTCAAACTATTACTCATAGTATAGCTTATACTCAAAATTCTCTACTCTTAAGCTAGTACTGATAAGGTAGCTCATACTCAACATTCTCTATTCTTTCTCAAACTACTTCTCAATGCACAATTAATGCATATGGATGGTTCATACTCATTAATGCACTTATGAAATGCCAAATGCAATATTTCATCAAAACAGTCATCCTGCACAGGTCACACTAAAAGGGTCATAACTTGCGTTATATACCTCGGATTTCTACAGTTTTGGTCTCGTTTTAAAGCTTAGAGACAGGGATACAACTTTGATGTTTTGGTCTTAGCCCAGTTCAATACGTAAAATGCCCAAAAATCACTTAGAAAGTCACGGCTGTGACAGGGCAGATTTCACTTAGGCATTTCATCAAACAACTCATGTGCATACCAAAACTCTTCTCTAACTACCACTCTCCTTCTCTTTTTAACCATCCAAAATGGGAGGAAACTCCCTTCTATGGATATGGTTTCTATCATAAAAGAACACTCCCAAAATATCTACTCAATCTCCTCCAACTTCATCTCAAACTCATCACACACTAACACTTCCCATAAAAGAAATATCCAACAAACATAACATAAATACTCTTCTCAACTCAATTTCTCAACAAATAAACATACATCTCTACTCAATTTCTCAATAAGCATCATATATACATGCATAAATAAATCTCTACTTAAGAATTTCTTAAACTTTAGCTTGAATTAGATTTACTTACCTCATACTTGAGTAGTCTCCACTAAAGCTCTCTACTCTTGTTGGACCATAGCTTTCCCTTATTTCCTAAGCATAAACTTAGTAAGAACTTAAGATTGGGAAATTGTCCAAAATTGAAGTTCGGTCTAAGTTGTTGGAGGAAATTAGAGAAAAACAAGCAGATGATGGGTTTAGTAAAGCAATTGAGTAGCAGTTGAAAAATGGCAAAGAATCAGAATTCAAATGGGTGAATGGAATCCTGAAATTTAGAGATAGAGTGTATGTTCCTCAGGATATTGAATTGAGAAAGAAGATTTTAAAGGAAGCACATAGTACTTTTACACTACTCATCCAAGGAGTGTAAAGATGTATCAAGATTTGAGGAAGAGCTATTGGTGGCCAGGGTTAAAAGAAAGATGTAACCGAGTATGTTACCAGATGCTTGCTGTGCCAGCAGGTTAAAGCAGAACATCAATGCCCTTCAGGATTGTTGCAGCCCCTTATTATTCCTCCGTGGAAATGGGAAGATATTTCTATGGATTTCATTTTAGGTCTTCCTAAACTGCAAAGGGTTTATAATGCCATTTGGGTGATTGTAGATAGATTGACTAAATCTGCTCATTTTATTCCAGTTATAGACAAGATCTCCTCTGATCAGCTAGGCCGATTATATGTCAAAAAAACGCCACAAAACAGTGAATCCGGCACAGTAACGTCTTTTTGCAATTTTTCACATAATGACACGGATCCAAATCAAATCGAATGCTTAAACATTCAACCAGGACACCAACCAACCAATACACATTCAATCAACACATTATTTAATCAATTGATTAATTAAGACATTCAACATACAAAATTTTTTCCAGATTTAAAAAACACTTCAAATCATGCAATAACATGTTATCAAACAAATATACATGTTATCAAACATCAATTAAATAATATAATCTAATACCCAAGGCTCTGATACCACTGTAAGCAATTGATCTACCATACACAGCGGAAAACAAAAATTCAATCGGTAAATCAATTACATTTCTTTGCCAAGATCCGAGTATAGAATATACCGTTTGATGAGAATGCAAAATGTCATATTTACCCCCCTTAATGTCTAGTCTTTTATACTTATTTGTTGCCTAACGGTACTCATATTATTCTATTTTGATTTAGGATGCAAATGGAGGCATTAAATGCAAAACGAAAGTAATTAGGTGAATTCGGATAGTTTGGACATTGCTTCGTAATCTGGGCATAACTCTCTCATCCGAACTCCGATTGAGATGATTCAAACTTCTATAGATCTAGAAGAAAGAGATATACAACTTTCATGTTTTGAGTTTGGAGAGATACTTGCTGCATCAAGGTTGTAATCGGGCTTGAGGTTGACACACCTGCACTGCTGACGTTCTGGAACATTCCGCCTTGGTCAAATAGGCAGTTTATTATTGGAAGATTTGAAGACCTGGTGCACGCAAGTTCCAGCTGGAAACACCACTTTCCTATTTTATATTAGGACTTTATTTTATTTTCAATTAATCAGATTAGGATAAATGTTATTTTAGGATATTAGAATATTTTTAGGAGATTGAACAGAATTAAAAGATTTGAATTGGATATTTTTAAGGGGGGAGAGATATCAGATTGAGGGAGACAGCACACACGCCTCTTCTTTTTCTCTTCTGCAATTTCTCTTTTGAGTTTTGATTATGGCATGAGCGGCTAAAACTTTTATAACTTGGCTGAAGGAAACGGAGGCCTCGAAATCAATAAAATTGTGAGATCTAATTTGTTTTTTTTTTAGTGTTCAATATATGTTTTGAGTATTGGATGTTCTTCTATGCCTATTTTCATGGTTGTTTCATTAAATTACTAGGAGGCCTACTAGTTTATTATTTACTACAATCTATTGCTAAATTAGATTTCAAATCCGTAATTGTTTGATCCATCTAATTTGTGAGTAAATAAGAGTAAAGAATTTGCTGCGTCAGGAATTATTAATTCTTAAGAAGAACATTTGACTGAATTAAATACAACCACTTGTGTTTGTGTTGTTCAGCTTCATCGATTTCTCTAGTTCTTAAGGTTGCTACTAGATTAAACCTTTAGCGCTTATCTAGGGTTGTTTAGTAGTAAGATTAATTAGATCGCTTGTTTCCTAATTAACTGCAACTAAGGAGAGATAGGAAAATAGTTCCAATGGTGAATACTTAAACAATTGATATATACTTGCATTGATGATCAGTTGTAAAATTCTGATGGTGGATGTTGACTTAGACCAAGGTTTGTTATTTTGATTGATTTTGATAATTTAATTTGAATTGTTTTTCCTGAAATTGTTTCTGTTTTACTCAAACCCCCAACTCCCCTCCCCCTTTCCCCATCCCCCCCCCCCCCCCCCCCCCCCCCCCCCCCCCCCCCCCCCCCCCCCCCACCCACCCCCCCCCCCCCCCCCCCCCCCCCCCCCCCCCCCCCCCCCTCCCCCTCAAGCCTTGTTCACGTAACAGAAAACTCGTCTAGACACTCCCTGGGAACGATCCTTACTCACACTACTACATGTGCTTTTAGGTTTTAATTTGGTTGCCTACGACAGCACACCACCGTTTACATGTTATAAAAAAAATCTATATAAAGTAAATCCATTCAAGGATTAGAAACTTACGTCATTTGGAGGCTCCTTCGAATATTTGATTTCGAACACAAACACTGTTCACCGTATGTTCACGTGATTCTTCGCTAACGATCCAAAGTAGGATCGTATCACAGAAGTCCACACGAAGATAATCTGCAGAACCCTTGATTTTTGCTAGAACAATCAAGGGCTTCAAGAATCAAGAAAGAAGAACAAGAAAAGTTTGCTTCTGAGAGAGAAAGAGTAGGGTGGCTAGGGTTTTATTGAATGAATAATTCTACATGTTTTAATTTTAAGTTGTACTTATAAAGTGTGACAATTAAAACCCTATTCCACTTAGGAATAGCCATGGGCTCCAACCCTAGTTTACCCTGCAACCAAACACACCCTTTATGGTATTTTAATTAATTAATTATTATTATAATTAAATGAATTAATATATAATAAATATTAACATTCAATTAATATAATAATTCATTTAAATATATACATAGATATATTAAATATAATCTCACTAATTTAATTTTAATATTAAAATTATACAGGCAACAACCTCAGCAAATTTAATTACACTGTGATACTCTTCTCACGGATTGATTCTTAAATATCTTCTAAGTGTGTGACCCGTATGGTTCCTCATCATATCGATAGTGTGTTTTAGAATAGGTGCCCTAGAGCCAGCAATTATTGTAGAATTGACTCTTTGTAATAATTTCATTGATCAATAAAAGGCATTTTTTTCTATATCGCGTAAATAATCATGTAGTATTGATATGTCCTAGAATGGTAGAATCATGACGAGGGTATCAAGTGTTTCAAATCTTGATAGTGGAACCCTATGAGCACATATGGTGGCCATTCTAGAAACGTCTGTAGCCCTAGTATATTCTGAAGTAAGGGTACAGATATACGGTAAGGCTATCATAGTATTGAACGACCTTGTCGAAAGGCAGTGACTGATCTCAGTCAGGTTGTTGGTGACAACTTGGTGCAACACATGGGTGCTTGCTGTAGGCAAGTTCACTGGACTAACCCACCAGAGGATTCCATATGGATGGTAACCCCAGTGTCTATGGAACAAATCCTCTAACGAATGGTGGTGCATGTGATCTTTAGACTTGAGATCACCGGAGCGCCTTGTGCACCTATTGGTGCAGTTGACACTAGCCCAGCGCAAATCTATTCAAAGCCTTCAATACGGTAGTGATTGGCTGCTCAAGGAGTGTATCAAGACTATGGTGGATCGATAGAGGATTCTCACTCCCGGGTACGGGGGAGTTATCTCACGGCACAATTAGTAAATGGCAATGAACACTAAACTGTGGCCACAGTGGGATTGAGTTGTTGCTCTATCCAGTTTATATCCGATCATTGGTCCAGTAATAAATACATACGTATCGAGAGTAACTTAGGTTGGACAATTCTATGCCTCGATCTCGTTGAGATAACGGATGATGAAAGGATGGATTGTACGGTAACCATATCGTTCACAGGTAGCTGCTTGCGTGAATCGAATCTATTGGGCAGCCATGATGCCTTGCTAGGGGCCACTTGGTCTGTGTGTGTGAGATGATTAATTGGCGTTAATCGCATACTACACACTACCGATATGATAAGGAGCCTACGGGTCCCACACATAGAAGTAATTAAGAACCAGTTTATAAGAAGGGTGTGTTTCATCTTTTAGGCAAAAGGGTATTTGGTAATCTCACAGGCAATAAATTTGCTGACGTTGTAGTCTTTATAATTTGATATAAAAATTAAATAACTGAGATTGTTTAAATATGTGTTGCATATATTTAAATAAATTATAATTATTGTTAAATGTTAATATAATATTAATTTAATTTAATTTAACTAAGATAATGATAAATAAAATTAAAATATCTAAATGGGGGCTATTTGGATATAAGGGGTGTTTGGGTTGGTGCCCAAGCCTAGTCCATGATGGAATAGGGCAAAGTGTGCACTATATAGTGCAACACTTTGGAATTAAATAAATTCATTCAATCATTTAGACTAAAATTCCAGCCCCATTTTCTCTTCCCATGCCAGTTGCCTTTTTGGTTGAATCAAATTTTATTTAATTTCTTCTGGTTCTTAAGGCTAAAGAGGATTAGCAAACCTCTTTAGTTCCTTGGGGTTATCTTCGTGTGGACTACATTGGTTCGATCCTACGTACCTTGGGTCGGTAGCAAAACCCGTTCAAAGACAAGTTGGGGAGCCTCAAACGTGGTATAATTTCTTAACTCTAGACTGAATTTTCTGCAAATTCTAATATAATGTATAAATTGTAAATTTGTGCCTGATCTTGGTTCTAAGGAATGATCCATGTTGTAAATAATTTTAGTTTCGTGCCAGACTTGATCGTTTCCTAACTGTGGTATCAAAGCCTAGGGTACCAGATTTTATAGTTTTTGTGAATGGTTGATTGCATGTATTTCATTGATAACGTGTTGCCTTGATGAATCTGCTCAAAATCTGCCATGAAAGCATGTTTTAAGAAATCAATTAATTGATTAATTTAATTTGTTGATGATCTGCAATTTTGGTATATTGGGTTATGGATTTTGTTGAAATCAGAAGTTAAGATTGATTGCAAAAATCGCGTGGCGTATTTTTTGGTGGTGGTTGAAATGATCAGATGCTACAGATCAGTGTACACTCGCCGCGGCGATATAACCATTGCCCGGCGATCGTTGGTTGGCGTACTTGCTAATTGAAAAATCAGCGCTCGTCGCGGTGTATACCCATCACCACGGCGATCGTCTAGCGCGATCGCTAATTGAATATAACGTTCGCCACGGCAATCGCAGTCTAAGGTTCGCACTGATGAAAATCAGTGCTCACCGTGGCGATATAATCCAAACCACGGCGATCGCACGTGGTTCATGTACGCGGACACAAATCAGCGCATGCTGCGGTGATCTAATCCATCGCTGCAGCGAGCATACTTTCGAGTGCACGGGGGCCAAAGTGAAAGTTTCATAACTTTTTGACCAAATGTAGTCTGCAAATTGTTAGGGGGTAATTAATAATTAACCCACCCAATTAAAAAATTGATTGTTTTTTAAATGTATGCAGTGACTTGTTTGTATATTGCATGGTGCCCGGTACATGAGCCTTAGACCATGGTGAATATTTAATTTTTGGGTATGTATGGCGTGAATTTATTAAATAGGGCCTGCGTGTCCTACCTTTCTCCCCTTCTCGATGTACATTCTTTCTCATCTCATTCCCTGAATGTAAATCAAAGTTTCTAAATTATTGATGTAAAGAATTTTGTAAATTTTCTCACTGTAAATTTAGATGATGTTTTTGTAATGTACTTGAAGATGGATCAAAGAAGAGACAATCATACTGAAGACTCAAGATTTTATTACAGGACCCCTAGGTGACCTACCGATCCTTTAGGCTCAAGGAAATCGGTTTTAGTTGGGCCATGTACCAGCACATTTTAATATTTGTTTAGAATACATGCTAAGGTTGAATGTTCAATAACATGCCAAACAATGTAATTTTAACAAAGATAATAATCTGGTGAGACATTAATTAACAAACTCTCAATTAAAGTAATTAAGTCACGTATGCCTTCCATCACCATGGTTTTAATCAAACCACTGTTCGTTGGAACCTTGTTCACCAAAGCGAAGGGTACACTTCTACCAGTGGGAGGTTAAAACATTGGAGTTTTCCTTAATGGTGAGGGTCGACTTAAAATGACGGTTTTGCTTGTTCGCCAAAGCGAAGGTTGATAAACGCGTCATAGGCATAGTAGAGAAGTACACATATGTGTGGTACGTGGTGGCATGTAGTGTCCACTCTACTGATAGAGAATCACACTTGAGGATGAGGTTGGGGCCATTGGATTGTGTGATTGGTTGTGGGTGTCTCACATTTGACGTTGATAGTAGGAGCTATCAACTGGTGTGGATTAAGTTTGGCCTACCTAATCAAACCATTTTGGCTTGTTCGCCAAAGCGAAGGTGAAATGGGCCGGATGGGATCTCAGTCCACTAGGAGAGCCCACGGGGTTTCTCAAGTTAATAGTGAGGGGTATGACTTGAGCAAATAGTAGGAGCGTCGTTTAATAAAGACCCTATTAAATAATAATGAACTTTATAATGACTTTATCTTTTTTGCAATTGTAGATCACCCAATGACCATTATGAACCTGCGACTGATAATTGAGAAAGAAAACAGGTTGGATGTGATAAGTGCTTGAAAAACACTTATACTTGTGGTTTTAGGTATCATTTGTGGGAAATTAGGATTAATTCGCATGAATTATCTTAATGTTCATAAACGCACTTTTTGGGATCACGGGATTTGTTGTGTTTTTAGGGAATAAGGCTCAAAAATAATAGTTGGAAGGAGTGATGTTGGCAAGAGATTGTGATGACTGGAAACAAAGGGAGAATCGGAGTTGAATTGAAGAAGTTATGGAAGTTGAAGTAAAGGAAGATTCTAGATTACGTTTCAGCTTGAGCATGCCTTGTTATTTGAGAATACCGTGAGTTGTAGAACTTTGATTAAGACAATTCTTGGACTATTGGAAATCTAATTCAAGAGGCTACATTTATGTTACTACTTTTCTAAATTTCATCTTATCAAGTTAAAAAATCATCTTTGAAGAACACTAGAATGATGTGGGAAGAAAGACAGTAGCTACGTGCCGCGGCCACTTTTCCAGTAGTACTGTGCCGCAGCACCAGTGCCAGAGCACAATTTGGAAGTTAAAAAAGATTATCCGTTAGGTAGGAGAATAGGGTTAAGAGTCCTAAACCAACTAGAATAAGGAAAACAAAACCTTAACCCTTATGGATAAAATAGAAGTCTTTTAGCATATTTTGGGGAATTCTTTTAGAGATTAAAAAAGGGAGAACAAAGATATTCAAGAACTGAAGAAAAAGGGAGTAAAGAAGGCTTGGAGAAGAAGAATTGGAGGAGATCATCATCACTTCATTAATCCAACCAAGTTTCGCTAAGTTTTCTTTTCTTGTTATTATGTTTGTTAGAATAATACAATGATGTTCTCATATTTATTCATGAAGAACTAATTCTTTTGTGATTGAGGTGATTTCAAAACCCTAGACATGTCTTGTGTTTAATAAAATCCGCATCTTTTATCTTTTGAATCTCTTTGGTTATGTGATTATTCTCTGAAAATAGGGTCTAACTAGATTTTTTCAATTGTTTAAGTGGCCAATTAAATACGTTAGGATAATATATTAATGCCAATTTAGGTTGTTTAGTACGGAATCGATTTATTAACCTAAAAACTAGTGATAAAGTGTATGCCTGCATACATTGGAGGTAATCACTCAAGATAACCTAAACCGACCATATGAGTAGCCTTGATTCAGTAGGTCTCTCGCAACTTAACGCTTTTATTACTTTGAATCAGAGATCGTATCCTAGGTTATTTAAATTAGGGAATTGGGTTATGACCATGTCTAGTCCAACGATCCAGTAAGGAGAGATGGACCTTATCAACGTTGGTATTTTCTAAGTTGATGTGATCAAGAGGGTAGAAAGTTAAAGAGTGCTTTATATATGCAATCCGTATCAAGTGGTGGCGAATAAACCTTCAATCTCGTTTATTCATGATTTCTCTTTCGTTATTGTTGCTGATTTACATTGTTTGCTTTGAGGTTTTTTTTCAGTTTTTGTTGAGTTTTTATAATTGTGACAAACCCTGTTAAAGTAGAAAATTAATTAAGTTTACAAATCCTCTGTGGGAAAGACCCTTACTGCTCTTGCTACTACACAACTTTGCATTAGAATTTAGTGGGGTAAAATTAGGTGTTGCATTTGCATGCATCAATTTTGGCGCCGTTGCCGCGGATTTTCATAAATAATGATTTGTTTACTTTGTTTATTTTTCAATTTTTATTTGTTCTTGTTTTTGAGTTGTAGGTGTTTTTGGGTGAATGAGTCATGATACAATTTGAGATTGAATCCGCATTCTGATTAATTCCACCTATTACTCATTTGAAACAACCTTTGCATAGATCAACTCTCGATCAAGCAATCCATACCGATCTAAAACAAGGATTCTTCTGATTTTTTTGATCAAGAGGAGATGCTCATCTAACTCTCAAAGAGTGGCTACACCAACCATTGACCAATAAACCTTTATGCATTCGCTACAATGATATGGCAAGGGGAGCTTTTGACTAAATCTGGGTGATTCATCTTCTACCAATTTCAGAGGTTTAGCGGGAGAGGATCCAAACAAGCCACCTAAGGAGTTTCATGTGGGTGTGCTCGAGTAGAGAACCAAATGGAACAACGGAGGAAAAGTGAGAGTAAGGGCGTTCCCATTTTCTTAGCAGATAGCACTAAGGAATGACCTTATTACCTACCATCCGGGACCATAACTACTTGGAATGAGATGAAGAGGTGTTCCTAGAGAAGTACTTTCCAGTATCTCGAGCCCACTTATTAGGAAGAAAATTTGTGGGATTCGGCAATACAATGGGGAATTATATGAATATTGGGAAAGGTTTAAGATTGTGTGCTAGCTGTCCGCATCATCAAATAAGTGAACAATTACTTCTCCAATATTTTTATGAGGGTTGATGCCAATGGAGAGGAGCATGATAGATGCAGGAAGTGGAGGAGCGTTAGTTGTAAAACTCCTACAGAAGCAAGGAACTTAATGCAACCATGGCGGCAAACTCTCAACAATTTGGTACTCGATCCAATCCACCACCAAGGAAGGTAAATGAAGTGGGGATATCCAATAATCTTGAGCAACAATGAATAATTTGACTGCACTTGTGCAACAAATTGCAATTGGAAAGTGAAGACATGTGGAATTTGCTCCAATGCGGGACCTCCTATTGATATGTGTCCTACCCTTCAAGAGACAAATGCAGAACAAGCAATGCATGGGAGGATTTCAAGGACAACAAAGGCAAAGGTATGATCCATTTCCAATACCATAATCCAGGATGGAGGGATAACCCTAATCTAGCTATGGAGGAAATCAACAAGCTGTTGTCACTAATAATCCACTTGGTTCCCTTACCCATGAGCTCCACAACCGTACCAAGCAAGCCCCAAAATGTTTCCCAACCTCAAGGAAGTCTTTGGAGGACTTGGTAACTCATTAGCAACTAGCTCTCTTCAATTTCAGCAAGAGAATCTCCAGTTCCAACAAGAAACAAAATGTCAATCAAGAATTTGGAAAGCCAAGTTAGTCAATGGCTACTACTCTTGGAAGATAGAGGTGCATGGGTCCGGAAAGCTCCTTCCAACCTTTGGTTAACCCTAGGGAGAAGCTAGTGCCATTACTTTGAGAAGTGGTAAACAACTTGAGAGACTCACAAGAAGCCAAATGATGGAGAAAGAAGTTAGAGATGAGTTGATTCAAGGTAGAACAAAGCAGCCCAAAAGTGCAGAAAATTCGCCAACCGATTCTTCCAATGCAAAAACATCCACTACAGGTACAATCTAAAGTTCCTATTAATACTTACGAACCTCCTTTGCCTTTTCCTAGCAGGTTGCCGCATCAAAGAAGGAGGAGCATGAACAAGAAATTTGGACACTTTAGAAAAGTACATGTCAACATCTTTGTTGGATGCAATAAAGCAAGTGCCGCGGTATGCGGGATTTCTTAAAGAATTGTGCACCAACAAGAGAAAATTTAAGGGAAACGAGGTGGTGAGCGTGGAGAAAAAGTCTCAGCGATTTTGCAAAGGAAGCTTCCAAAAAAAGTGCAAAGATTGGGTAGTTTCACCATACCATGCATCATAGGCAACACAAGGTTTTAGAAAGCAATGTTAGACTTCGGTGCTTCTGGAATGTCATGCCTTACTCAATTTATCTTGATTTAAATCTTGGTACTCTAAAGAGACGGTGTAGTATTTCAAATCGCTGATCGATCAATGCCTACAAAGGAGTTGTGGAAGATGTTTTGGTGCAAGTAAACGAGCTTGTTTTTCCAGTGGATTTCTACGTGCTTGACATGAAAGATGAAACAACTGTGAAAACCACGCCATTGCTTTTGGGGACACCATTCATGAAAACAGCCCGTACGAAAATAGATGTGCATAATGGGACGTTGATAATGGACGTTTGATGGGGAAGTCATTCAATTTAACATCTTTGACGCAATGAGGTATCCTAATGATGACAATGATTGCTTTTCCATTGATGTACTTGACTCTTTAACGCAGAAAATGTTCAAGCTTAAGGGTAAAGATCCATTGGAAGTGGCAATATAGAATGGGTTGTCAACCGAGGAACCTCAAAGTTTTAATGAAGATGTAGAGTTGGGAGAAGAGCTAAATGAAACTATAGCAATGTTGGATGAGCTTCCAAAGAAAAATCAAAGGTATGAAATCTCCTATATTTCTCTTCCCATATCTAATGAGAAACTCTTACCTTCCATTGTGCAGGCCCCTACCTTGGAGCTTAAGCCTTTACCAAGTCATCTCAAATATTTATACTTAGGAGAAGGAGACACATTGCCCATGATTGTAGAGGCCAACCTTTCAAAGGTACAAGAAGAGAAACTTGTTCGTGTGTTGAGAGAGTACAAAACAGCAATTGGTTGGACGATTAATAAAATTAAAGGAATAAGTCCTTCCATGTGCATGCACCGCATATTATTAGAGGAAGGATCGAAGCCTACAAGAGAAGCGCAAAGATGGTTGAATCCACCAATGATAGAAGTAGTGAAGAAGGAAATAATCAAGTTGTTAGATGTTGGTGTGATCTACCCAATTTCGGACAGTAAATGGGTTAGTCCGGTCCAAGTAGTTCCTAAGAAATCCGGAATAACTGTGATAAAGAATGAAGATAATGACTTAGTTCCCACTCGCATTCAAATGGGATGGCGAGTGTGCATAGACTACCGCAAGCTCAATGCCACAACTGTAATAACTTCTTTCTACTAGTATACTTTAGAACATATACAATAAAAACATACATACTTAGCATATGAAAATTAGTTGGGCCCAAATTTTCTTTACTTATAAAATATAATTCTTTACATATACCAAAATAACAAGTACAAAAACTTAGCAACAGTGGACAGTAATGCCAATTCTCTCCGCTTGTCGACTTCTTTCCGACCGCTGCTTACCTATTTCCTGCAAAACATGGAAAAACAACGGGGTGAGCACAAAAATGTTCAGTAAGTAAATCCCTTATCTCTTCTCCTTCTTTGGTTCTTTCCTTACTTAATTCTCTTCTTCTTTCTTTCTCTGTTTCTAATTCTTACTGTTCTTTCTTTCTTCCTAATTCTCGCTGTTCTTCCCTTCTCTCTGTTTTCTTTATTCTTTCTATTCTTTCTAACCATGATGGAATACATGGTAATATGCATAAATGAAATGCATCTGCAATAAGGCATAAAAATGCATTTTCTTTCTTCTTTCTATTTATTTTCTTTCTATTCTTGCTTGCTCAAGTTTTCTCATTCTTTCTTATTCTTGTTCTTTCTTATTCTTTCTTTTCTTATTCTTTTCCGATCGAACTCGGTTGATGCATGGATTCAGAATCTTGGCCGTGTGAGTGCGTACAATCCTCATCTACATGCACTCTTGCAGACCGTACAAATTCTTTCTTTCTTCTTAGGCCACTCAATTAAGGTGGCGTGCATGTAGGAATTCTTCTTGGTACAACCCTCATCCACATACACTCTTACGGGTCGTACAATTCTTCTTTTTCTTATGCCACTCAATTAAGGTGGCGTATATGTGGAACTTCTTCTTAGCACTCACAGTTCCCCATCGCAATCACCTATTATTTTCTCTTCTTTAACACTTTTTCTTTCTTTAATTCTTTAGTGCTTTTTCTTTCTTTCTCTTTATTCTTAGAGTGTTTTAGTCTTAAAATTCTTTATTCTTTCTTAAGTACTACATATATACAAATATATGCATATGGATGGCTCATGCTTAGAATTCTTACTTAAATGCACTCATGAAATGCAAATATGCAATGTTGCATAAAATTAAGGTTTCTACTCCTACTCATGCCTTTCTTAGGCATTTCATCAAACAATAAATGTGCATATACAAACTCTACTTTAACTATAATTCTATTTGTTTCTTAAACCATCCAAATTGAGAGAAAACTCCTATGTATCATCACAATCCCTACACGGCAAAACACTCCCAAAAATTTTCTTAAACTCTTCCAATGTCAACTGAATTTCAGCCCATCATCATACAATCAAAAACACTTCTCATACTCAAATATATCCAACAACAAGCGTAAATAAGCATCAATCTCATCTCAATTTCTCAACAATCATAACATATACATGCTTAAATAAATCTCTACTCAATTGATTTCTTAAACCTTAACTTGAGTTGGAGTTTGAGTGGAATTTACTTACCTTGTACTTGAGTAGTCTCCACTAAAGCTCTCTACCCTTGTTGGATTCAAACCTTCTCTTAACCCTAAGCATAAACTTAATAAGAATTCAACTTTTACACAAATAAATCTTATATATAGAGCAAGAATTCTTACCTCTTGTTGCCTAGGATCAAAACCTTATTAAAATCAACTCAAAAGCCCTCAAAAATCCTTGGAAAATTGAGTGAAAATTTGAGAGAAAATGGAGAAGGAAAGTGGTGGTGGAAGGAGAGAAATAAGGGTTTCAAACCCTTAATATCTTATTTTATAAAGATACTTTCCCATTTTGCCCTTACACTTTCTTGGAAATTTCATCTATATCCCTTAGCCAATTACCATATGATGAGAATGCAAAATGTCATATTTACCCCCCTTAATGTCTAGTCTTTTATACTTATTTGCTGCGTAATTGTACTCATTATTATTCTATTTTTATTTAGGATGCAAATGGAGGCGTTAATTGCAAAACGGAACTAATTAGGTGAATTCGGACAGTTTCAACATTGTTTCGTAATCTGGGAATAACTCTCTCATCCAAGCTCTGATTGAGATGATTCAAAATGATGTGGAACGTTAAGAAAGAGATCTACAACTTTCATGTTTTTATTTTGGAGAGATTCTCGATGCATCAAGGTTGTAATTGGGCTTGAAGTTGATGCACCTGCACTACCGACGTTTTGGAACATTCTGCCTTGTCATGCAAGTCCAATAGGCAGTTTATTATTGGAAGATTTGAAGACCTGTTGCACGCAAGTTACAGCTGGAATTACCACTTTCCTATTTTGTATTAAGACTTTATTTTATTTTCAATTACTCATATTAGGATAAACGTTATTTTGGGATTTTAGAATATTTTTAGGAGATTTAGATTTAGTAGAATTAAAATTCGAATTGGATATTTAGAGAGAGACATCAGATTAGGGATTAGAGGATATCACACATGCCTCTCTCTTCTCTCTTCTCTCTTCTGGAATTCGTTTTTCTTGAGTTTTTTCATAGCCACGAGCGGCTAATTTTCATAACTTGGTCGAAGGAAACGGAGACCTCAGAATCAATAAAACTGTGAGATCTATCTGTTTTTAGTGTTCAATTTATGTCTTGAGTATTGGATGTTCTTCTATGCATATTGTCATGATTGTTGCGTTTAATTACTAGGAGGCCTGCTAGTTTATTAATTGTTGCAATCTACTGCTAAGTTAGATATCAAATCCGTAATTGTTTGATCCCTTTAACTTGTGAAGCAATTAGGGTTTAAGAATTTGCTGCGTCAGGAATTATTAAGCCTTAAGAAGAGCATTCAACTAAATTAAATACAACCGCTTGAGTTTATGTTGTTTAGCTTCATCGATCTCTCTAGGTCTTAAGGCTACCACTAGATTAAATCTTTAGCGCTTGTCTAAGGTTGTTTAGTAGTAAGATTAATTAGATCGCTTGTTTCCTAATTAATTACAACTAAGGAGAAATAGGAAAATAGCTCCAACGGTGAATACTCAAAGTATGAATTGATTTATTTTTGCATCGGTGATCAGTTGTAAGATTCCGATGGTGGATGTTGACTTAGACCAAGGTTTGTTATTTTGATTGATTGATTAATTTGAATTGTTGTTTTCCTGAAATTGTTTCTGTTTAACTCAAAACCCCCCTCCCCCCCATACTGGTTCACATAACATTAAATTCGGCTAGACACTCTCTGTTGGAATGATCCTGACTCACACTACTACATGTGTTTTTAGGTTTTAATTTTGGGTGCCTACGACAGCACGCCAGATTTTGGCACCGTTGCCGGGGAGTAATTCTAGTTGATTTTTTGTTTTGTTTTTGTGATTCTTATTTCGTTCTTGTTGTTTTTTTTATTTTTTTTTTTATTTTGTAGAAAAAAAAGAAGAAAAGAAAAAAAAAACTGTGAACAGTAGTACTATTCATAAGAAAAATTTTGGTTGAATTAGGAGTGTTGCGAGTACCCATTTCGAAGAAAACAAAATTCTGAGCAAGATTAGAAGGTTTTCTAGCCCCACCATCTTGAGGCCAGAAAATAACATTTTGATAGGGTTTTTGGCATTTTTGTGTTTCTGTCATTAAAAAGAAAAAAAATTTAATTAATTTTTTTTTTATGTTCTTTTCTGGTTGGTTTTTCATTATTTGTCATTTATTTCTTTTATGAGTTTTTGTGTTTTATGACCAGGTCCTCTCATCTTGGTGATTTAACATTCGACCCAGAATTAGAGAGCACTTTGCATAGGTTAAGGAAGGAAGCTCGAAGAAATTCCGAGGAAAGCAATTTGGTTTTTGATTCCCAATTTGCTAGTAACTTTGATTTAGAAGAGGAGGAAGTCATGGTTGGAAATCGAACTTTGAAAGAGCTTGCTGCCTCTGATTTGAATCAAGCACCTTTATGCATAACGTTTCCTTTTTTAGATGCTGCTAGTACTTTTGAATTAAAATCTGGACTAATACATCTCTTGCCCACTTTTCATGGCCTTGGAGGTGAAGATCCTCACAAGCATCTAAAGGAGCTTCATGTGGTTTACACGAGTATGAAACCTACGAGGGTGACCGAGGAGCAAATTAAATTAAGAGCCTTTCCGTTTTGTTTGAAGGATTCGGCTAAGGATTGGCTCTATTATCTACCCTCCGGGACTATAACCACATGAAGCGAGATGAAGAGGTTGTTTCTGGAGAAATATTTCCCAGCTTCAAGGGCGGCCAACATTCGAAAAGAAATTTGTGGTGTAAGGCAGCACAATGGAGAGTCTCTACACGAATACTGGGAACGTTTTAAGAAATTATGTGCAAGCTGCCCTCATCATCAAATTAGTGAGCAGCTACTTATCCAGTATTTCTATGAGGGCCTTCTATACACTGACAAGAGCATGATTGATGCAGCAAGCTGGAGGAGCTTTGGTGGATAAAACTCCCGAGGCTGCGAGAAACTTGATTGCAAATATGGCGGCCAATTTCAACATTGGCACTAGGCTTGACCTTCCTTCTAGGCGTGATAATGAGGTAAATATTTCTTCTCTTGACAACAAATCTCGAGTCTAACTTCTCTTGTTCGTCAATTGGTGTAGGTAATAGCAAAAGTGAAGGCTTGTGGGATTTGTTCGGTAGTAGGGCATCCAACTATATGTGCCCAACTCTTCAAGAGGAGCCTATTGAGCAAGTGAATGCAGCAGGTGGTTTTCCTGGACAACCGCAAAGGCAGTATGATCCCTATTCGAGCCATATAACTCGGGATGGAGGGATCACCCCAATCTTGACTATGGGAATACACAAGTGAATCAGCCGATAACTCAAAACCGCCAAGTTAAGCAATATAAGCAGCCATTCCCCCTAGCCAACAATCGGACAAACTTCTATTCTGGTATGTCTTTAGAAGATATTGTTAAGTCTCTTGCCACTAATACTTTGCAATTTCAACAAGAGACGAGGGCTAGTGTTCAAAGTTTGGAGAATCAGATGGGACAGATGGCAACCAAATAAGAAGCTAGAGGCGCAAGTTCGGGAAAATTACCTCTCAAACGGTGGTGAATCCAAGAGAAAATGTAAGTGCAATCGTCTGAGGAGTGGTAAAGAGGTTGAGATTCCAGTAAAGGCAGCCCTTGCATCGTCGAAGGAAGAAAAGGAGAAAAAACGTCGTTGTAGACAGGAACGTTCCAACAACGATGGTGTTCCAAGAGTAAGTTTCCACCTCTGTTTGATTAAACCGGTACCTCCTTTTCCTAAGCTTTGGCAGAATCTAGAAAAGATGAGCAATACAGAGATTTTTATGAGACTTTTCATAGATGTGGGGTAAATTTCCACTTTTAGATGCTATAAACAAGTACCTCGTTATGCTAAATTCTTGAAAGAATTGTGGCACAATTAAGAGGAAACAGAAAATTAAAGGGTGTGAAAAGGTGAGAGTATAAGAGAATGTTTTTGCAGTGATTAGAGAAAACTCCCAGCAAAGTGCAAGGATCCAGGTATGTTTGCTATCCCTTTAATAGGTAACACTATGTTTGAGAAGGCCATGATAGATTTAGGAGCTTCTATAAATGTTATGCCATATTCATATATGCTTTTTTGAAACTTGGACTTGTGAAAAACTGGTGTTGTGACAATTAGCTGATAAATCTAATGCCTATCCTAAGGGTGTAGTTGAGGATATTCTGGTACAAGTTAATGACTTAGTTTTCCCTACTGATTTCTATGTGGTTGATATGGAAAATGGAGATCAATCTGCACATTTTGTTAGGAAGACCCTTTTAAAAAGGTCCAAGAACTAAGATAGATGTTCATAGTGGCTACTTACATGGAATTTGATGGTCAAATAGTTAAGTTTAATATTTATGATGCCATGAAAAATACTGATGATGATGATAATCTGTTTATTCTATTGATGTGATTGATTCTTTAGCACAGGAAGTTTTTGGACTTGATGGAACAGATGGATTGGGAGTTGCCATTAGTAAGCATCTTGAGAAAGAAAATGAGGAGTTAGCTAAGTACTGATTTGCAGGAAATTTTGTAGCATTGAATGATTCTCCAAAGTTATAGCAGTAGTCAGGTAACATTCCTTATATTGCATTACCAATTTCTAATGAGAGGCCTTACTTCTGTTTTGCAGGCCCTATTCAGATTTGAACGCTCTCTCTAGTTACCCCAAGAACGTGTTCCTTGGAGACGGAGGAACGTTACGATGATCATCTCAAGTAAACCCAGTGCATGCCAGAAGAAAAGCCTTGAGCGCAGCCAACGACAATAAACAAAGGGCTGCTTGGGAGGCAACCCCAGGGAGGTTGTTTTCTTATTCTCACATTTTAAATTTTGGTTATTTTTGCCTTTCTTTGCAGTTCATCTTACATTGGGGACAATGTCAGTTTTAAGTGTGGGGAAGGGATTTAGGTTGTGTTTTAATTTGTTGAAAAAAAAAAAAAAACAAATAGTTTTTTGTTTTTAGGAAGGTTTATGCTTTAAGTCATGTCTTTGAACGTTAGTGATGCAGAAATAGTAACTTGACTTGTTATTGAGCATAGTCCTGACTTAGGAGGTTAGCAATATTTCATAAAATAGAGTTAATTAGATTTGATCTTTGTAGTTTGAACAAATATGTCTGATAAGTTGTGTGAACTTGGTGACGAAGCACTGATTGAGGAGTGTATAACAACCCTTAAAAGAAAAAAATGTTTCTCTTAAGCCAGTCCTAAATTTGGGTAAGCAAATAGGAAAAGAAAAGAAAGGTATGTGGTGAGTCGATATGGAGCGTAAAACGCACTCACTTATAAACACCAACCATGAAATGAGATGGAGCATAATGCACTCATCTTTATTCAAAAAAAAAAAAAAAAAATCCCTAGTTTGCTACCCAGTTTGTAGTAGTAAAGAGAAACAGTTGAGGAAAAAGTTGAGACGTGAGTTTTACATGAATTGGTTGTGATTAGTTTCCTTGTTTGCATTGACTGATTGAGAGTAATTGTGGAAAATATGAAGAGAGATGAATGTCATTAACTCTACTTTATTTTATTTGTTGCTTCCTAAGTTAGGTATGAATATGCATGGATTAAATATTGTTGTTATGCATCATGATGGTGTTCTTGATATGACTTGAGTGTAGTGTTTGTTTGAATTAGTTTGCCGAGGACGTGCAAAAGCTAAGTGTGGGAGAATTTGTAGAATGTTAAAGTCATATTTACCCCTCTTAATGTCTAGTCTTTTATACTTTTGCTGCCTAAATGTACTCATTATTATTCTATTTTTACTTAGGATGCAAATGAGGGCGTTTATTGCAAAACGGAACTAATTAGGTGAATTTGGTAGTTTCGACATTGTTTCGTAATCTGGGAATAACTCTCTCATCCAAGCTCCGATTGAGATGATTCAAAATGATGTGGAACGTTAAGAAATATATCTACAACTTTCATGTTTTGAGTTTGGAGAGATACTTGCTGCATCAGGTTAATCAGGCTTGAAGTTGACGCACACTGCACTATCGACGTTCTGGAACATTCTGCCTTGTCATGCAAGTCCAATAGGCAGGTTATATTGGAAGATTTGAAGACCTGTTGCACGCAAGTTACAGCTGGAATTACGCTTTTCTTTTGTATTTAAGACTTATTTTATTTTCAATACTCAGATTAGGATAAACGTTATTTTGGGATTTTAGAATATTTTAGGAGATTTAGATTTAGTAGAATTAAAATTCGAATTGGATATTTAGAGAGAGAGATAGATTAGAGGATAGAGGATATCACACACGCCTCTCTTCTCTCTTCTGGAATTCGTTTTTCTTGAGTTTTTTCGTAGCCATGAGTGGCTAATTTTCATAACTTGGTCGAAGGAAACGGAGACTCATAATCATAAAACTGTGAGATCTATCTGTTTAGTGTTCAATTTATGTCTGAGTATTGGATGTTCTTTATGCATATTGTCATGATTGTTGTGTTAGTTACTAGGAGGCCTACTAGTTATTAATTGTTGCAATCTAATGCTAAGTTAGATACAAATCCGAATTGTTTGATCCTTTAACTGTGAAGCAATAGGGGTTAGAATTTGCTGCGTCAGGAATTATAAGCTTAAGAAGAGCATTCAACTAAATTAAATACAACCGCTTGGAGTTTGTGTGTTAACTTCATCGATCTCTCTAGGTCTTAAGGCTGCCACTAGATTAAATCTTAGCGCTTGTTAGGGTTGTTTGTAGTAGTAAGATTAATTAGATCGATTGTTCTACTTAATAAAAATCAAGGAGAGATAGGAAAATAGTTCCAATGGTGAATACTCAAAGTATGAATTGATTTATTTTTGCATCGATGATCAGTTGTAAGATTTCGATGGTGGATATTGACTTAGACCAAGGTTTGTTATTTTGATTGATTGATTAATTTGAATTGTTGTTTTCCTGAAATTGTTTCTGTTTAACTCAAAACCCCCCCATACTGGTTCACATAACATTAAATTCGGCTAGACACTCTCCGTGGGAATGATCCGGATTCATACTACTACATGTGTTTTTAGGTTTTAATTCTGGGTGCCTACGACAGCACACCACCATAATGCCCTCATTTTTATTGCATTTAACATGAAATTCTCTCTCTTTTCACTCCCCACTTTTTTAACTAATTTTGAGTGAAAAGAGCATTTTACCCTTAATGCAAGTTTTAAGGCATTTTCTTCATATTCTCTTAAAATAACTTTAACAAAAAATCAACTAATGGCAATAAAAACATAAATTAAATTACATACCTCCGTGTGGGCGTTACAACAACACGCAAAGATTATTTTCCGCTTCCATTTATCGATCAAATGCTTGAACGTTTAGCGGGCCATTCTTACTATTGTTTTCTTGATGAATTTTCAGGTTATAATGAAATTGTGATTGCACCAGAAGATCAAGAGAAGACGACATTTACATGCCCCTTTGGAACTTTTGCGTATCGACGCATGCCATTTGGCTTTTGTAATGCACCCGCCACCTTTCAAAGGTGCATGGTAAGTATTTTCTCCGATTAAATAGAGAACATTATAGAGGTATTTATGGATGATTTTTGTGTCTATGGGAACTCATTTGATAATTGTTTGGGTAATTTGACATTAGTTCTAAAAAGATGCATAGAAACTAATCTCGTTTTAAATTGGGAAAAATTCCATTTTATGGTAAATCAAGGGATAGTTTTAGGGCATATTATCTCATCCGAGGGATTGAAGTTGATAAAGCTAAAATAGATCTTGTACGTTCCTTACCACCTTCCACTTGTGTGAGAGAGGTACATTCTTTTCTTGGACATGCAGGATTTTATAGGAGATTTATCAAGGATTTCTCTAAGATCACAAGGCCCTTATGCTACTTGTTACAAAAAGAGGTAGTGTTTGAGTTTGATGTAGAGTGTATAAAGACGTTTGAGAAACTAAAAGAACTCCTAACCACAGCCCCAATTTTTCAGCCACCCGATTGGAGTCTTCCATTCGAGTTGATGTGCGATGCAAGCGATTATGCCATTGGAGCCGTGTTAGGACAACGAGTTGGAAAGTTACCACACGCCATTTATTATGCTTAAAGAACATTGAATGACACTCAACTTAACTACTCCACAACCGAGAAAGAACTTTTGGCTGTTATTTTTGCATTAGAAAAGTTTTGTTCCTATCTAATTGGCACTAAAGTTACTGTTTTTTCTGACCATGCAGCTCTTAGGTATTTGCTTACAAAGAAGGAGGCTAAACCAAGGCTTATAAGGTGGATTCTATTGCTACAAGAGTTCAACCTAACAATCAAAGACAAAAGAGGGAGTGAGAACGTCGTTGTAGACCATTTAAGTAGGTTGATAAACCAAGAAGATGCTCTTCCATTGAAATATGATTTTCCTAATGAACAATTACTTGCGATGACATCCTCGAGACCATGGTATGCAGATATAGTAAATTACATAGTGACCAAGAGAACCCCACCCACATGTCGCATGCTAGCAAGGACAAACTGAAGAAGATCGCCAAGCAATACGTGTGGGATGATCCATATCTTTGGAAATATTGCCCCGACCAAATCATAAGAAGGTACGTTTCCGAAAGTGAATTTAATTCAATTTTAACTTTTTCGGATTCCTATGCATGTGGAGGACACTTCGGAGCAAAGAGAACAGCTCTCAAGGTTCTTGAGAGTGGATTCTATTGGCCTACACTCGTTAAAGACGCATATTGTTTTTGCAAAACATGTGATAAATGTCAACGCTCAGGTAATTTAGGCCCAAGAAATCAAATGCCCCAAAATCCGATTTTATTTGTTGAGATTTTTTATGTATGGGGTATTGATTTCATGGGACCCTTTCCGTCTTCTTATGGTTACTTTTATATCTTACTTGCTGTTGATTATGTGTCTAAATGGGTAGAAGCAGAGGCCACCCAAACTAATGGTTCTAAAGTTGTTGTAGATTTTGTAAAATCTAAAATTTTTGCAAGGTTTGGAACACCTAGAGCCATAATTAGTGACGGGGGCACTCATTTTTGCAACCGTACATTTTGGGCTACCTTGAAGAAATACAATGTCACCCACAAGATCTCTACGCCATACCAGCCACAAACGAGTAGACAAGCCAAAGTCTCTAATCGAGAAATCAAGTCCATCTTAGAGAAAACCGTGAATCCAAATAGGAAAGATTGGAGCTTGTGACTTGACGACGCATTGTGGGCGTATAGGACATCATATAAGACACCAATTGGAATGTCCCCATTCTGAATGGTTTATGGTAAACCATGTCACCTTCCCGTTGAATTAGAGCATAGAGCCTATTGGGCAATTAAGCAATGCAATATGAAACTAGACGCAGCGGGAGAACAACGAAAATTGCAATTGAATGAACTTGAGGAGATACGGAATGAAGCTTATGAAAGTTCACGCATTTACAAGGACAAAACAAAGGCCTTCCATGATAAAATGATCCAGCGAAAGCATTTTGAAGCTGGACAAAAAGTTTTTCTATTCCATTCACGTCTTAAACTTTTTCCCGATAAGTTACGTTCCCGTTGGGTTGGTCCTTTTGTGATTACTAATGTTTTTCCCAATGGTGCAGTGGAAATTAAGAGCATGAAGACCAGGAAAGACTTCAAGGTCAATGGCCATCGTCTAAAGCCATACTAAAAGCCATTCATGGAACAATTGGATGAAGTACCTCTCCATGAACCAACGAACATGGAAGGTAAGCAAAGAACAATGTCAGGCTAACGACGTTAAACAAAGCGCTACATGGGAGGCAACGCATTGAGTTGTGTTAGTTTTCGTTTTTCCTAATGATTTTTGTTTAATACCGATTAATAGAACAATGAGGACATTGCCTAATTGAGGTTGGGGGTGGGACATAGAAATATTAATTCTTTGGTATGTCTAAGTATGTGTTTATATTTGTGTGTTTGCATTTGTTGTTGCTGTAGTTTGTTTTAGTGTTTGCATGTTTTTAGGATTAATTTTTTTTAGTTTTTCGGATTAATTTATGTGTCAATGATATGATTATAATTGTGATAACATGTGATGTTTAGAAGATGTTAAATGTTGCTTAGGTTTAGGGGTAATTTTGAATAATTAGTTTCATCTAGTTTGAGACTCTCATGCTATGTGGTATGATTTGGTTGGTTAGTCTTAAGGCTTAGTGATGTTTGTTATGTATGAATTTTCATAGACATTTTTGTGATCTCAACAAATTCTAGAACTCACTTGATAACTACTTGAGGCGAAATCCTAGAATGCACATTACTTAGGATATGATTTAGGCTATCTTTGGATCGTTTGAGCCTTTCAAGCCAACCCTTTATTTAAATTATCGCTAGTTACCCCTTTGAGCCATTATTAAACACATTTAGCCTTGATTTTCTTTCATGTAACCTACATTAACCCACCATTATTTTGAGCCAAAAACACATTCCTACCCTTTAATTTTTAAGAGACTTAATCTAAGTACAAGATTGGTGAGAGCAATTAAAGAAGTGAGGGTGAAGGTTTGTGAAAATTGTCAATTTATTCCAAATGTGCTCAAAAGAAGAGGTTGGGGGTTGTGGAGTGTTTTTCAATAAAGAGTTGGGGTAGCATTTTTAGCTTTCATTTCTTTCTTCCGAATAAAAAAAAGAATTGAAAAAAAAAAAAAAAAAAAAAGAGAAGAAAAGAAAAATAGAGAAGAAAGAAAGAAAGAAAAAAGGAAATTTATTGAGAAACATTGCAAAGTATAAATGATGCAATTAAATTATTTTTGATAAAGGGTGGAAAAAGTGGGGTGTAAAGAAGAATGGTGGTGCTTGAATGAAAGTGTTTGAAAGAAATAGGATTGAGTCTCTTATTTTTGCTTATCTTTTCCATTCTTTCATAACCTCATAACCTAGCCTAACGTAACAAGCTTAATAAAGACCTATTGATCCGAGGTAGTGTGATCATTCTACATTAGTGGAGAGTAGTTTGAAAAGTGAGCCTATGGAATTTGATTCTATACATTATATTATATTTTTAAAATTTTGAGATCAATTCTTTGTTTGTGAAGTTTGTGCATGTGATCATCCGGGTTTTGAGATTAACGGGTTTGTGGAATGATTGATGTGTGAGAGTTGATAATGAAAATGAAATTGATTTTTGAGTTACCTTTGGGCTTGGGTGATGTTTAACTATTCTTTATGTTATGTGTTGGATGCAATTTTTGAGACGAATGTATATCCGGAGACTAATGTTTTGTTTGTTTGTTTTTAATTTTCGAGTCTAGGTTAGGTTTAGTATGGATGTTTGTGGGTATCATCGCTGGAAACCCTCACGAGACTACAACTTGTCCAACTAGGGCCACCTAAGGGTTTAAACGCATGTTGCATATGCTAAATGCAACCGTGGCAATCTACGGAAGTGATTTGGGGTAGATTAGATTTATGTTTATTTTATTTTAATTTTCAAGCTAGAAGACATATTTTTATCGCTTAGCTTGCTAGGGACTAGCAAGAAGCTGGTTGGGGGTTGTGATAAGTGCTTATACTTAGTGGTTTAGAGGTATCATTTGTGGGAAATTAGGATTAATTCGCATGAATTAACTTAATTGTTTCATAAACACACTTTTCGAGATCACGGGTATTTTTGTTGTGTTTTCAGGGAATAAGGCTCAAAAATAAAATTTGGATGAGAGATGTTGGCAAGAGAATTTGTGACGACTGGAAACAAACGGATCGAGAATCGGAGTTGAATTGAAGAAGTTATGGAAGTTGAAGTAAAGAGAAGATTCTAGATTACGTTTCAGCATGAGCATGCCTTTGTATTTTTGAGAATATCTTGAGCTGTAGAACTCATATTAAGACGATTCTTGGACCGTTGGAAAGATAATTCAAAGAGCTACATTTCATATGTTTACCACTTTTCCAAATTTCATCTTTATCAAGTTAAAAAATCACCATCTCGGAAGAATAGTGGAATGATGCGGGAAGAAGACCAGTAGCTACTGTGTCGTGGCACACTTTTTCCAGTAGCAATTGTACTGCAGCACAGTGCCAGGGCACAGTTATGGAAGTTAAAAACTAATTATCCATTTTTAGGTAGGAGAATAGGGTTAAGAGTCCTAAACCAACTAGAATTAAGGAAAACAAAACCCTAACCCTTGTGGGATATAAATAGAAGTCTTTTAGCATTATTTTGGGGGAAATAATTTAAAAAAAAAAAAAAAAAAAAAAAAAAATATTCAAAAACTAAAGAAAAAGGGAGATTAAAGAAGGCTTGGAGAAGAAGAATTGGAGGAGATCATCATCAACTTCATTAATCCAACCAAGTTTCACTAAGTTTTTCTTCTTTTTTGTTATTATTATTTGTTATGAATAATACAATGATGTTCTCATATTTATTCATGAAGAACTAATTCTTTTGTGATTGAGGGTGATTTCAAAACCCTAGACATGTCTTGTGTTTAATAAAATCTGCATCTTTTTATCTTTTGATCCCTCTTGGTTAGGTGATTATTTCTCTGAAAATAGGGTCTAACTAGATTTTTCTAATTGTTTAAGTGTCCAATTAAATTGTTAGGATTAATCTATTAATGCCAATTTAGGTTGATTAGGACGAAATCGCTTTGTTAACCTAAATAACTAGTGGTAAAGTGTATGCCTGTGGTGCGTTGTAACTACAACATGCAATGTATAGCAAGTGCACTAGTCGCATAAAGTAATAAAGTGATAAGTGAAGTATCGTTCCCACGAGGATTGGTTGTTAAGCACTGATTTTCCTAATTGATTTTCCTAAGTGTTGGATTTATAAGAGAAACTTGAACTAAATTGAAAACAAAATTGCTATGTAATTAAAAAAAAAAAACTAATTAATGAAAGCAAGATTAAAGCAAGAGTAATATCAAGTAAAACAAACGATTATGGTTTTGACTTCATTAGGATTCTATGAATTAATCTATGAATTATGCTACTTCTACACTCACATGCATGGATTGTAAATCGAACTCCCTAATGTGTAAAACATACCTTCTCAGGCTATGAATTCCTACTATTCCCTATTAAGCTTCCGCATCCAACAATTTGAAGATTAATAGATCCAAGTTCATTAAGCTAATGGATTAATCCTAGATTGATTTCATTAATTCTCAAACCTATCTCTAGCGTTCAATACAACAATGGTAATTTCCCTAAGAAGCTCATACATGATTCATTTCTCAATCTCATCATGTTCAACAAATACTTTCAAGAAAAACAAGAGAAATCACAAACTCCATGCAATAGAATGTAAAAACAACACTAATTCATTGATTAAACATAGAAATCCCAAATTACATCAAAACCCTAACCCAAGATGAGTTAGTTCATACTAAAATTAACACAAATCGAAGTAAAAACAGTGAGCAGTGTATTCAACATATTTAAACTGAGAAAAGAGAATAAAGATCTTCCCTATTGATGAATCCACAATGTTCAATCTCAATCTTCTCTCCTTCTTTCCCAAAATGTTAAAACTTCCTCTAAAAATGACGAACCCCTCTCAAAATGTCTAAGTTTTTCTTATATAGTCAGTCCAAAAACCTAAAAACTTTCCCAAAATAAAACTGTGCGTTTTAATTAAAAACTGAAAATCGCAGACTTCGCCGTGACAACAAATTCCCTGAGTTTATCGCCGCGACGAAGAAAGAACTTTGCCGCGGCGAACCTTCTTGAACAATTTTGAATTTATGGAATTGCCCTCCGCTTGCTTCCTTGCTCGAATCTTCAATCTTCGATGCTCTCCAATGGGAACAAGCTTCATAGTGCTTCAAATCTGCTTCAGAACTTCCCCGAATTTTGAGATTTGCTTGCTTCTGGGTCTAGAAACTCGATTCCGCTCATTATTTGCTCAAAGTGCGTGTTTTGGCCTGAAACATAAAACATATGCAATTAAGTTGCAATTCAGGCAAAACAACATAAGAAGTATCCAAAATCCGGCCAAAAAGCCTCAATAAAATAGTAGAATCCTCAGATTATCAAATACCCCCAAACTTAGGACATGCTCGTCCTCGAGCATCAGGTAAAAAACACAACTAAAAGAAAAACAACTAACAAACAAAAACAAAAAACAAAAAAATTGAAAATGAAATGAGAAAAATTAGACTCAAACTCAAACTTAAACATAAGGAATTGCCTAGAATTTATACAAATCTCAAAAATTGTTGAAACATTATTACTGGAAAATGTTCAATACTCCAAGAAGTTAAAAGTTGAATTGACTATCTTTCTCTACTGGTCCCCTGAGTGGGTAATCCCCACTTCAGTCCACCTTCCGACTTCTCGGATTATTCTATGCAGAAATGTGAAGTTTATTAAATGGTGGTAGACTCCATAAGCCTAAATATCGAACTAATCTCCACTAATGAAGATTAGACACCACTAAGGATCAAAAGGTCTTTACAGGCTTGTAACGTTAGGCTCAGTTAGTGGGCTCCAAAGAAAAGGAAAAGATAAACAAAGCAAGAGAACTCGGTTTCCTTTAAGCAAACACTAAGAACTACATCAACTTCCACTTTCTTTCTCAACTACCACTCAAGCTGTCAACCATTTTATAACCCTCAAACATGTGCACTTCTTATTTTTGATTCTGAAATGCAACTCTCAAATTCTAATTTTTTCTTTTCTTTTCTTCTTGCCCTTCTCACAACCCCCAAACTATTCTTTTAGTTCATTAGCATTTCACACAACTCTCCAAGCTCTTTGTGTTTGCATTAGGTTCATAATTCTCTTAAGGGTTGTGAAACGTGTTTAGGGTGAAAGGTTTGGGCATTATTGGTTGCACAAGAAAAATAGGACAACGATGTTTTCATAAGGCTCAGATGGGTGACTAGGGATGAATTTTCATGGTCAGTTGGAAAGGCTCAAACGTTTCGAAAAACTGCCTAAATCACTTCCTCAATAATGTCTATTCCTAGAATTTCGCCTCAAGCACTTCTTAACTAGGTTCTAGAGTCCACTAACATTATCAAGACTTCACCTAACACATAAAATGAATCTAAGCATGCCGAAATAATGAAAATGATGGTTGAACCACTCAACAAACCTCAAGCTAAATCAAGTCAACCAACTTAAACTTGAAGCAATGCTTAACATTTTTCAAAAATAAAATCCCAACAATCCTATTCTCATCATAGACTTATGCAATTCATCATTGGCACAACAAAACAAAACATGAAAACAACTAAACACAAATCAAAATTTCAAATTTTCCCACCCCCAAACTAAAGATGACATTGTCCCCAATGTCACATTATGCACAATTTAGGAATAGAAAATAGTATTTACAAAGGTACAAGATAGTTCCCTAATTAATCTGTGAAGTTTGAATTTTGTTCAACAGCATGCACACCCGTTCCTTAGATTTTTCATCACCATAATCTGTAAAACAATTGAAATTCTGTGGTGTCCACTGTGTTAGAAAATTTCACTAACTAATATGAAAATATTACAACCTAATCTCGCCCTTACAACTACTAGGAAGTTCAAACAAAAATTAACAATCTAAAATGAAATGAAAGTTAGTTTCAGTGTACAAAACAAAAGACTATAACAATTGAAATTATAAACTACAAAAACAGGTGCTCAAGTCTCATTCTTCGTCCTCCTCCTCTCATTCGGTGTCCTCATCTTCTGCTTCGGAATCATTCCATTCCTCGGAATCCCAGTCTTCCCATTGGAAGCTTGAAACGTCGACGCCCATTTTGGTATAGCAGCTGTGTTGCATATCATACAGCATTCAGGTCTGCTCTGCCATCCAATCTTGACGTCGTTCCATCCGTTTCATCTTACCCAAAATCTCTTGCAGTAGCTTCTTCATTGTGGATGTTGAGCTAGATGTTGCGGTAGCTTCTGAGGTTCTTCATCTTTTTGTTCCGGCGTCGGGTTCTTCTCTAGGAGGACGCCTAAGTAGCTTGCGATAGTAGGTGGCATCAAGGGGTGGGGCACGATGAATAAGTGGTTCACCATCTGCCTTCTTGACTCCCGCTCGAGTGCACAACTTAGTGATGAGATGTGGGAAGGCGAAGCTCCCTCGCACTGGTTTGGCTGCATGCTATATACTTGTCATGATAATATTCCCCACATCCATTTTCTTCCCAATGGCAATGGAATAGAGCAACAATGCCTTCTCAAAAGTCAATGTACTATAATGCATCTTCGGAGCCATCCTCGCACACATAAAGTACTACCACAATCTAGCTATAGGAATCAAATTCGTTCCCTTAATGCTCTTTCTTCCCTTTTTCGAAATCTCCCAAGGGGTATCCGGCTTTGCTATAACCTTAAGAATCTCGTCCTCCTTAAACCGTCTCTTCCTAAATTCCTGATACTCATCACAGTCAATTGGAGGCAGTCTGTAGATATCATTGATAACCTTCGCATCGATTGGCACATCAATACCCCTCACATATACATACCCGGGATTACACTCAGGGAAGTTGGCATAAAACTCTTGCACTATCGGCTCTATGGCTAAATGTTCGGGTTCACTCATGAAGCTGTCCCACTTTCTCCCTCAACTCTAATCTTCTGCATGGACAGTGGTCAATCCACACTGGTCAATAAACCCCTTATCTTTTCTTTTGATTGCTGATGAGAATGCAAAATGACATATTTATCCCCCTTAATGTTTAGTCTTTTATACTTATTTTTTGCCTAAATGTACTCATTATTATTCTATTTTGATTTAGGATTCAAATGGAAGCGTTAAATGCAAAACGGAACTAATTAGGTGAATTCGGACAGTTTTGACATCGCTTCGTAATCTGGGCATAACTCTCTCATCCGAGCTCCGATTGAGATGATTCAAAATGATGTAGAACCCCACGAAATAGATCTACAACTTTTATGTTTTGAGTTTGGAGAGATACTCGCTGCATCAAGGTTGTAATTGGGCTTGAAGTTGACGCACCTGTACTGCTGATGTTCTGGAACATTCTGCCCTATCATACAAGTCAATTAAGAAGTTTATTATTGGAAGATTTGAAGACCTATTGCACGCAAGTTACAGCTGGACACACCACTTTCCTATTTTATTTTAGGCCTTTATTTTATTTTCAATTAATCAGAATCCGATTAGGATAAATGTTATTTTAGGATATTAGAATATTTTGAGGAGATTGAGTAGAATTCAAATACTTGAATTGGATATTTTTAAGAGGAGATAGAGATCAGATTGAAAAAAAGACACACACGCCTCTCTTTCTCTCTTCTGGAATTTTTCTTTTTTTGAGTTTTGATTATGGTCATGAGCGGCTAAAACTTTCATAACTTGGTCGAAGGAAACGAAGACCTCAGAATCAATAAAACTGTGAGATCTATCTGTTGTTAGTGTTCAATTTATGCTTTGAGTATTGGATGTTCTTCTATGCTTATTTTCATGATTGTTTCATTTAATTACTAGGAGGCCTACTAGTTTATTACTTGTTGCAATCTACTGCGAAGTTAGATATCAAATCCATAATTGTTTGATCCCTTTAACTTGTGAAGTAATTAGGGTTTAAGAATTTGCTGCGTCAGGAATTATTAAGTCTTAAGAAGAACATTTGACTGAATTAAATACAACTGCTTGTGTTTGTGTTGTTCAGCTTCATCGATCTCTCTAGGTCTTAAGGCTGCCATTAGATTAAATCTTTAGCGCTTGTCTAGGGTTGTTTAGTAGTAAGATTAATTAGATCGCTTGTTTCCTAATTAATTACAACTAAGGAGAGATAGGAAAATATTCCAACGGTGATATACTCAAGTAAGAATTAATTATTTTGCATCAATGATCAGTTGTCAAATTCCGATGGTGAGTGTGTCTTAGACCATTTCGTTATTTGATTGATTTCGATAATTAGGTTGAAATTACTTTTCCTAAAATTTTTTCTTTTTTTACTCAAACCCCCTAGCCTTGTTCAGTAACTTAAACTCGGCAGACACTCTTGTGGGAACGTCCTTACTCATACTACTACATGTGTTTTTAGGTTTTTAATCTTGGTTGCCTACACAGACACACCAGATTTTGGCGCTGTTACCGGGGAGTGATTCTAGTTGTTTTTTTTTTCATTTTGTAGAAAAAAAATTTGTGAACAGATATACTGTTTTTCGGATGAATAGTAGTACTATTCATAAGAAAAATTTTGGTTGAATTAGAGTGTTAAGTACCCGTTTTGAAGAGAATGAAATTCTGAGCAGACTAGAAATTGTTTCTCTAGCCCCACATTCTTGAGGCCAAAAACAACGTTTTGATAGGGTTTGGCATTTTTGGTGTTCCTGGTCATAAAAAAAAAAAATTTAATTAATTAATTAATTTTTAAAATTTTATGGTTGGTTTTTCATTATTTGTCATTATTTTTCCTATTCTTTTATGGGATTTTTTTTGTATGACTAGGTCCTCTCTTGGTGATTTAACATCGACCCATAATTAGAGAGCACTTTGCGCAAGTTAAGGAAGGAAGCTCGGAGAAATTATGAGGAAAGCAATTTGGTTTTTGATTCCCAATTTGCTAGCACTTTGATTTAGAAGAGGAGGACGTCATGGCTGGAAATTGACTTTGAAAGAGCTTGCTGCCCTTGATTTGAATCAAGCACCTTTATGCATACGTTTCCTACTTTAGATGCTGCTACTTTTGATTAAAACTGACTAATGCATCTCTTGCCCACTTTTCATGGCCTTGCAGGTGAAGATCCTCACAAAATTAAGGAGCTTCATGTGGTTTGCACGAGTATGAAACCTACAGGGTGACCGAGGAACAAATAAATTAAGAGCCTTCGTTTTCTTTGAAGGATTCGGCTAAGGATTGGTCTATTATCTACCCTCTGGACTATACCACATGGACGAGATGAAAAGGTTTTTTTGGAGAAGTATTTCCCAGCTTCAAGGGGCGGCCAACATTCGGAAGAGAATTTGTGGTGTAAGGCAGCATAAGAGAGTCTCTACTGAATATATGGCACGTTTTAAGAAATTATATGCAGCTACCCCATCATCAGATTAGTGAGCAGCTATTTAGCCAATACTTCTTATGAGAGACTTTTATACACTGATAGGAGCATGATTGATGCTGCTAGTGAGGAGCTTTGGTGGATAAGACTCCCAGGCCACGAGAAACTGATTGCGAAAATGGCGCCAATTCTCAACAATTGGCACTAGGCTTGACCTTCCTTCTAGGCGTGAATGAGGTAAATATTTCTTCTCTTGAACAACAAATCTCAAGTCTAACTTCTCTTGTTCGTCAATTGGTTGTAGGTAATATGCAAACAGTGAAGGCTGTGGGATTGTTCTAGTAGGGCATCCAACTTATATGTGCCCAACTCTTCAAGAGGAGCCTATTGAGCAAGTGAATGCAGCAGGTGGTTTTCCTGGACAACCCAAAGGCAGTATGATCCCTATTCGAGCACATAAAACTCGGATGGAGGGATCACCCCAATCTTGGCTATGGGAATACACAAGTGAATCAGCCGATGACTCAAAACCGCCCAAGTTAACTAGCAATATAAGCAGCCATATCCCCCTAGCCAATCGAGCCAAACTTCTAATCTGGTATGTCTTTAGAAGATATTGTTAAGTTCTCTTGCCATAATACTTTGCAATTTCAACAGCAGACGAGGGCTAGTGTTCAAAGTTTGAGAATCAGATGGACAATGGCAACCACATAAGTAATCTAGAGGCACAAAGTTTGGGAAATTACCCTCTCAAACGGTGTAATCCAAGAGAAAATGCAGTGCGATCATCTTGAGAAGTGGTAAAGGGTTGAATTCCAGTAAAGGCAGCCCTTGCATGGTCGAAGGAAGAAAAAAGAAAAACGTTGTTAGACATGAACGTTCCCAACGACGATGGTGTTCCTAAGAGTAATTTTTGACTCTGTCCGATTATAAACAAATACCTCATTTTCCTCAGCTTTAGCAGATCTAAAAAGATGAGCAAACAGAGATTTTTAGGAGACTTTTCGTATATACGAGGTAATATTCCACTTTTAGATGCTATTAAACAAGTACCTCGTTATGCTAAATTCTAAAGAACTGTACAACTAAGAGGAAACAAAACTAAAAGGTTGTAAAAAGTGAGAGTATGAGAGAATGTTTCTGCAGTGATTTAGGAAAACTTCCAGCGAAGTGCAAAGATCCAAGTATGTTTACTATCCTTGTACGATAGGTAACACTATGTTGAGAAGGCCATGATAGATTTATGAGCTTCTATAAATGTCATGCCATATTCTATATATGCTTCTTTGAAACTTGGACCTTTGAATAAACTGGTGTTGTGATTCAATTGGCGATAGATCAAATGCCTATCCTAAGGGTGTTAGTTGAGGATATCTTGTACAAGTTTAATGACTTAGTTTTCCCTATTGATTTTTATGTACTTGATATGGAAAATGGTGATCAACTGCTCCAATTTTGTTAAGAATACCCTTCTTAAAAACATCCAAGACTAGAAGAGATGTCATAGTGGCATACTTACCATGGAATTTGATGGTCAAATCGTTAAGTTTAATATTTATGATGCCATGAAATACCTGATGATGATGATAATCCTGTTTATTCTATTGATGTGATTGATTCTTAGCACAGGAAGTTTTTGAACTGTTGGAGAAGATGGATGGAAGTTGCCATTAGTAAGCTCTTAGAAAAGAGAATGAGAAGTTTGCCTTGAGTACTATTTGCAGGAAACTGTTGTAGCGTTGAATAATTTTCCAAAGTTACAGCAGTTAGGTAACGTCCTATATGGCATTACCAATTTCTAACGAGAGGCATTTACCTTCTGTTTTGCAGGCTCCCATTCCAGATTTGAAGCCTTTCCCTAGTTTACCTCAGTACATGTTCCTTGAGACGGAGGAACGTTACCGGTGATCATCTCCAGCAAACTTATTGCATCGCAAGAAGAAACTTGTGCAGTCCTTAAGGAGCATAAGACGGCTATTGGTTAGAAAATTCGCAGATATATAGGAATTAGCCTCTACTGCATGCATGCGTACTTGCTTGAAGAAAGAGCAAACCTTTCCGTCAACCGCAAAGAAGATTGAACCCGCCTATGATGGATGTTGTGAAAAAGGAGATCCAAAACTTCTTGAAGTTGGAGTGATTTATCCTATTTCAATAGCAATTGGGTTGCCCTGTTCAAGTGGTTCCTAAAAGACCAGAATAATGTTGTGAAAAATCAGAATGATGAGTTAGTTCCACCCGTGTTCAGAATGGGTGGCAGGTTTGTATAGATTATAGAAAATTAAATGCTGTACCCGCAGGCCCACTTCCCTTTACCTTTTATTGATCAAATGCTTGAAAGGTTAGCTGGTCATTCTTACTATTGTTTCCTTGATGGTTATTCAGTTATTTCCATTTGTGATTGCCTGAAGGATCAAGAGAAGCGACTTTACATGCCCATTCGAAACTTTGCATATCGCCGTATGCCCTTTGGCCTTTCCAACGCCCTAGCCACTTCCAAAGGTTTATGGTTAGCATATTTTCAGATTCTGTTGAGCATATCATAGAATTTTTTATGATGATTTCACGTTTATGGAAACTCTTTTAATTGCTTGCATAACCTACACTTGTTCTTCAAGATGCAACTAACCTTGTGTTAAATTCTGAAAAAATTGTCATTTAGGTTAACAAGGTCTAGTTTGGGTCATGTTGTTTTAGCTAGGGCAATTGAGGTAGATAAGCCAAAGTTTATGTTATTCAATCTTTACCTACTCCACTAGTGTGCAGGAAGTTCGTTCTTTTCTTGACATGCAGTTTGTTACCGAAGATCTCATCATGGACTCTTCCAAAATAGCATTACCCCATTGTAAGTTGCTGCAAAAGGATGTGCTTTCGATTTGATGAGCATGGTAAGAGGCGTTTGATAAGCTGAAGGACGTTACTTTCTACCCCCATTATCCACCCCCTGACTGGAACATTCCTTCGAGATATGTGCGACGCAAGTGATTATGCAGTAGGCGCTGTTTTGGTCAAAGATTGGAAAGCATCTCATGCCATTTATTATGCTTCCAGGATTTTGAATGATGCCCAGAGAATTATTCCCTACTGAGTAAACTTTTGCTGTTGTTTTGCTTTAGAAAAGTTTTGATCTTATTTGCTTGGTACTAAAATCATTGTTTTTCTGATCTGCAGCTTTGCGTATTTGATGACGAAGAAAGAGGCAAAACCGAGATTAATAAGATGGATCTTCCTTGAGTCCCTTGAGTGATCGATTTGGAGATCAAAGACAAAAGAGGTACAAAATCGTGTCGCAGATCATTTGAGTCGTCTAGTTATATGTGAGGATAAACTTCATTTGCAAGAATGTAACGCCCACATGGAGGTATGTAATTTAAATTATGTTTTATAGCCCTTAGTTGTTTTTGTTAGAATTATTTTAAGATAATATGAAGAAATTGTCTTAAACTTGCATTAGGTAAAATGGTATTTTCACTCAAAATTAGTTGAAAAATGGGAGTGAAGAGAGAGAGAATTTCATGTAATGCAATATAATAGGGCATTATGGTAATTGACTAAGGGACAAAGATGAAATTTCCAAGAAAGAGTAAGGCAAATGGGAAAAGTGTGTTATAAAATAAAATTTAAGTTTTGAAACCTTATTCTCTCATTCCACTGCCACTCTCCTTCTCCATTTTCTCTCAATTTTTCACATCAATTCTCCAAGGATTTTGAGGGCTTTTGAGTATATTTAATAGGGTTTGATCCTAGCGCACAAAGGTAAGAATTCTTGCTCTTTATCAAATGATTTATTATTTTTTTATTTTTTATTTTTTTTTTGTTAAGTAAGTAATCATATAAGAAACAAGAACAATGTAACAAAGGCCTAATAAAGGCACCACGCCTATTTTGGGACATGCCCGAAAATAGGAAACAAAAAAACAAGCCTACAAACAGCCATCCGCTCTAGGGGTTTATCAAAAACCACAAAGGGATATAAACACCAAGAAGAAAGAAAAGAGAACACCAAAAATCCACCTACCATGACACCTCCCCAGGTTAGGATCATTAAAGGAAAAACAAAAAACAAACGCTTTACCAATGAGACAAAACAACCAAGCAAAAACCCTTCTGCTAACCCTCTGTATCCAATCTTCAAATGGTGTTAGAACTTAGGATCAATGTATTTTGTGTAAAGTTAGTTCTTATGAAATTTATGCTTAGGGTTAAGAAGTTTTGAATCCCAACGAGTAGAGAGCTTAGTAAGATTACTTAAGTTAAGGTAGAAATTCCACTCAAAATCCAACTTAAATTAAATTTAAGAAATCAGTGAGTAGAGATTCTTTTAAGCATGCATATGTTAAGATTATTGAGAAATTGAGATGAGATTGATGATTATTTATGCTGTTGTTGGTATATTGAGTATGAGAAATGATGTGATGGTATTTCTCGGTTGAATTGGAAAATTGGAGAAACTTTTGGGACTGTTTTGCCGTGTAGGTATGGTGATAATGCAAGAGATTTTTTCTCGTCAATTTTGGATGGTTAGAGAAAGATTTAGAATTATTGTTATAGTAGAGTTTTATGATGCATTTGAGTTGTTTGATGAAATGCCTAAGAGAGGTTTGAGTATGAGTAGTGAACCTTAATTCTTGCAACATTACATGTTGGCATTTCATAAGTGCATTAATGGAGATGAACCATCTATAGACATTAATTGTGCATTGAAAAGTGACCTAAGAAAGAGTAAGAAACTTTGTGTATGCACTTGCTTTATGAGTAGAGAACTTTGTGGATGCAACTACTCTAAGGGTAGAGAGAATGAGAAGTGCTAGAATAGAGTGAATGAGAAGAGTATTAGAAACGGGTGGATGCTTTGTGATCACCACCAGAATAGCCATTAGAAATGGGTTGATGCTTTGTGATCATCACCCGATAAGTATTAGAAACGGGTGGATGCTTTGTGACCACCACTTGGTTAGCTATTAGAGAAGGGGTTGATGCTTTGTGATCATCACCCGATATTTCTTAGAGAAGGGGGTTGATGCTTTGTGATCATTACCCGATATTTATTAGAGATGGGTTGATGCTTTGTGATCATCACCCTACAGTGATTAGGAATGAGTTAATGCTTGGTGATCGTTACCCGAAAGTCATGAGGAACGGGTAGGTGCTATGTCGTCTCCACCCAATAGTTACGAAAATCGGGCAGGTGCTTCGTGATCCCCACTCGGTAGTCACTAAGAACGGGTTGGTGTTGTGTGAATTCCACCCGATAGTCATGAAGAGTGGGATGGTGCTGTGTGAACGCCATCCAGCCGTACCTCCAATAAGATGAGGCCATGACGTTTAGCAGGAAACAACAGAAAGTGTGAGGAAAGAATTAAGAGTAATACTTACGGGGATAGACAGATAGAGGGTTTTACTTACTGAGCATTATTTTGTGCTCACCCCGTTATTTTCCTTTGTGGATGCAGGATCTAGGTGATGGTTGCAGTCGGAGGGGCGTCGGCAAGCGAGGAGCAATAGCTACACTGTTTCCCTTGTTTTTGTCTTTTAAAATGGCTTTTTGTGAACGATACTCTTTGTGTATAAAAGACGTATGACTTATAATAAAAAGAAAGTTTTGAGCCCATTTTCTATTGTTATTATGCATGCATTGTACTAGTTTACAGCAGTCATTACATGCACGCTGTATACTCGTCATGATAATATTTCCCACATCCATTTTCTTTCCAGTGATAATGGAATAAAGCAACACTGCCTTCTCAAAAGTCACTGTACTATAATGCGTCTCCTGAACCATCCTCACATACACAAAGTACTGCCACAATCTAGCTATAGGAATCAAATTCGTTCCCTTAATGCTCTTTCTTCCCTTCTTTGAAATCTCTTAAGGGGTATCCGGCTTTGCTATGACCTTAAGAATCTCGTCCTCTTTAAATTGTCTCTTCCTAAATTCTTGATACTCATCACGGTGAATTGGAGGTCGTTTGTAGAAATCATTGATAACCTTCGCATTGATTGGCACATCAATACCCCTCACATATACATGCCCAGGATTACACTCAGGGAAGTTGGCATAGAACTCTCTCACTATCGACTCTATGGCTAAATGTTTGGGTTCACTCATGAAGCTATCCCACTTTCTCCTTCGACTCCACTCTTCTGCATGGACAATGGTCAATCCACGCTTGGCAATAAACCCCTTATCTTTTCTTTTGATTGCACCTTCATAACGTTGCCGAGCCTTTTCACTAACATACCTATTGTCTACTTGTTTCCCTTTTCCTTTACCCTTGGAAGCCATTTTGAGCGGCATGTTTGGTTTTCACTGTGACTACTCAAATGTACCCCCAAACTAAGAATTCAACCAGACAATTGAACGTTAAGTGCCCTTACTACTAACCACAAGCACTCCTGAATGTACACCAAAGTTTCAAAATTTTGCACTTACACCCCTGAACTCACTTTTCTTCCAAACTCAAACAAAACACTCCCAAATCAAAAACCCAACTTCCTCAACTCCACACAAATCAAAATCCACACTCCTTTAATCAATATCAAACCACAAACTTCACCAAAAATCCACAACTCAACACATTCAATCAATATCTCAAAATGAAAGCACTACAATTGAAATTGATCAATTTAAAGGCTGGAGAACTCAAAATCTTACCAATCCCTAGATGAATGCACCACCAATCTTACCAATTTCGGCCCAGATTGAAAGATCCCCAATTTTTGAAAACCAAGGGTTTCCAAAATTTTCTTCAAAATTTCGCGAAAATCTTTGCCAAAATGAGTTGATTTAGTGTTTGTGAGGGTTAAGGAGTGAGGTATAGAGATGAAAATTCACTGGAGAAGCTCTGGATTGAAGGTGGAAGTGTTTGGCTCTTGGGTGTAGTTTGAAACTTTTCGCAAAAATGAAGAGTCGCGTTGAGTACTTATAGAAAACAGTTTTCGCCACGGCGAACTTCTTCGTGTTATAAGCAAAACCCAGTCGATGCACGGCGAAAAATTCCAATGTATACAGTGCCATGAAGAAGAATAAACTTCGCCAAGGGGAACTTTCCTTGGCTTATTTTCGCAACACCTTCTGTTAGGAAACGATCTATTGAGTCAGCGGAAAACAAAAATCAATAACAACACAGATCGTTCCATAGAACCAAGATCAGGGCACAAATTTATAGTTTATATCAAAACAAGAATCTGCAGAAAATTAGTTTAGAGGTTAAGAAATCATACACACGTTTGGAGGCTCCTCCAACTTTGTCTTTGAACGTATTTTACTACCTACCCAAGTGTAGGATCGAACTGATGTAGTCTACACAAAGATAATCGCAAGGAACTAAAGAGGGATTTGCTAGATCCTCTTTAGGCTTAAGAACAAAGAAGAAATGAAATGTATTTGATTTTAAATCAAAAACCAAGTCTGGCGTGGGAAAGTATTTTGGGGCTAGAGGTTTTTGTTTTTTCAATGAATGAATGAATTAAAAAAATATCTCTCTTATTCACAAAGAAACCTTTTCTTTTATAGTGCAAGTTTAATTGCCCTAATCCCTTATGGAATAGGCTTGGGCTCCAACCCAAACACCCCTTGTTTCCAAACACTCCCAATTAGATATTTTAATATTAGTTTATCATTATCTCAATTAAAATCAATTAATATATATATTTAATATATTAACATTTAACAATAATGATAACTTATTTAAATATATGCGAACACAAATTTAAACGTAATGTCATTTATTTAATTTTTCTAACAAATTAAATAAAGGCTACGACCTCAGCAAATTTAATTGCACGGTGAAATTACCAAAATACCCTTTAGCCTAAAAAGACGAAAACGCCCTTCTTACTTCTTGAGTCTTGAATTATCTTCTATGTGTGTGACCCATAGGCTCCTCATCATACTGGTAGTGTATAGTATCGCGATTAACACCAATTAATCGTCTCACTATACACAGACCAAGATTGGCCCCTAGCAAGACATTATGGCCACCCGATAGATTCAGATTCAGCAAAGTAGCTATCTATCAACGATATGGTTACCGAGCAATTTGATCCTTTCATCATACGTTATCTCAACGAGACCGAGTCATAGAAGTAGTGTCAACCTTCGGTTACTCTTGATATTGTGCATTCAGTTACTGGACCAATGACCTGTATTATAAATTGGATAGAGCAACAACTCAATCCCACTGTGGCCATAGTTTTAGTGTCATTGCCATTTACTGAATTGTGCCGTGAGATAACTTCTCCCGTACCTGGGAGTGATGAATCCTCTGTTTATCCACCATATTCTTGATACACTCCTTGATACAACCAATCACTACCTATTGACAGCTCTGAATAGAACTGAGTTAGTGATAATCCATGGATTATACAGTTTTCATTAGACTTTTTATTCGGATTTCAGGTACTTTCTGGTGCATTTTGACATGTATTGTTGCTTAATTCTTTACAATTCGTGTTTCAGGTTAGAATGGGCATTTTTGAGCAAATAAGGAAAAAATTGGTTATTTGTGACTCAGAAGTTAGCGGATCTCAGAAGTTAAGTGAGTTCTGAAGCAGGATAAAGCACGATGAGGCTTGATCCAAAGGGAGAGCACCGAGAATCGAAGAATCAAGCGAAGATGCAAGTAGAGTGGCAATTCTGTAATTTCAGAACTTTTCAAGAAGCTTCGCCGCGGCGAAGTACACCAGACACGAACAAATCTGCTTTTTTCTTTGCCGTGGCAACAGTCGTAAATTCCAGTTTTGTAAAACGCACAGTTTTACTTTGTACGGGTTTTTTTGAGAAATTTGGGGCGACGTATAAAAGGAACACTTAACCTTTTTGCCTAGGGTCGTTCAAGAAATAGGGTTAGCCACTTTTTCATTGTTTTTGATTAAGCTTGGAGAGATTTAGCGATTAGAAGGGTGAAATTGGATTTTGAACCAAGGGATTAATCATTTGGGGGAGATTTCTTGTTCTCTCTCTTACTTTTCAATATGTTGAACTTGGCTATTATCATTTTTCTTATTTGCAGTGTTAATTTAGCTATGAACTAACCCAATTTGGGTTAGGGTTTTGATTGTAATTCAGATTTCTAATGGGATAAGTTATTGATCATGTTATGTTCATATGACTATGCTTTGATTGTGTGTTTACTCTGAGTTTTAAATATTTTATGTGATGAACATGATGAGATTGAGAAATAATTCATGTTAGGCTTCTTGGGTAATCACCATTATAGTATTGGATGCTAGAGATAGATTCAAAAATTAATGAAATCATTGTAGGATTCTTTTGCTTAATGAGTTTGGAATTGTTAACTGTCAATTTGTTGGGTGCGGAAGGTTAAGAAGGAAGAATAGGAAAACATAGCTTGAGAAGGTATGTTTAACACCTTAGTGAGTTCGGTTTACAATCAATGCATATGAATGTGAATGTAATGTAATTTTTAGGTTTAACCCATAAAATTCGAATGAAGTCAAAACCCTACCCATTTTACTTGAACTGATTACTATCTGTGATTTTCATCTTGCATTCATAGATAACTTTAGTTTAAAATTTATTGTTTAGTTTAATTAGAAATAGCTCCCATCAATCCAAAGAATCCGGTTGCTCGAACTGGAAAACGGTAGAATACTTAGTGCTTAGCTAACAATCCTCGTGGGAACGATACTCACTCATCATTATATTACTTGTGCGATTAGTATACTTGCTACATATTGCATGTTGTAGGAAACACGCATCAGTTAGGCTAGTGTCAAACTGCACCAATCGGTGCACAAGGCACTCCGGTGATCTCAAGTCTAAGGATCACATGCACCACCATTCGTTAGAGGATTTGTTCCATAGACACTGGGGTTACCATCCATATGGAATCCTTTGGTGGGTCAGTCTAGTGAACTTGCCTATAGCAAGCACCCATGTGTTGCACCAGGCTATCACCAAACAACCTTGAAAAGAGAGATCAATCACACCCTTTCGACAGGGTCGTTCAATACTATGATAGCCTTACCGTATTATCTGTAGAGTAATACTAGGGCTACGGATGTTTCTAGAATGGCTACCATATGTGCTCATAGGGTTCTCACTATCAAGATTTGAAACACTTGATACCCTCGTCACGGTTCTACCATTCTAAGGACATACATCAATACATGCAATGATGATTTACGCGATATAGAATAAAATGCCCTTTATTGATCAATAAGCATTATTACAAAGAGTCAATTTTACAATAATTGATTGGCTTTAGGGCATCTACTCTAACAATCTCCACTTTCACTATAGCCAATCATTCATGTATTTAATACCAAATGATCTCAAGTGCCTTTCATGCTTCTGCTGTGATAGAGGCTTTATTAGTGGGTCTGCGAGATTGTCGTCAGTATGCACTTTACTAATCTACACGTCTTTCCTCTCAACTATCTCTATGATGAGATATGTAATAACTGCTTGATACTACTATCTCATAAAAAATACGTATAATAAAAATACAAGTACATTAATAAAAATAGTTGGGCCCAAATTTTTCTTTTATTTAATATACATATTCTTTTACAAAAGTCAGTATCCTTTACAAAAGTTCTCAAAAGTGTGGTGGACAGTGTAACTACTCCTCCTCGCCCACCGACATCCATCCGACTGCGTCCTCATCTAGAACCTGCAAAAACATAGAAAAACAACGGGGTGAGCAAAATAATGCTCAGTAAGTAAATCCTCTACTCATCTATCCCCGTAACTCTTTCTCTTAATTCTTTCTTTACGCTCTTCCCTTCGCATTTCTGTTCTCTTTCTGTTTCTGTTTCTCATACTCTTTTCTATCTATTCTCTGGTGTATGTCACAGCCTCATCTTACTGGAGACACGGCTGGGGACCCAACCTATTCCTCGTGACTCTACTTATTTTCTCTTTCTGTTCTTTCTATTTCTCTGTTTTCTCATTCTACTCATGGGAATGTCATGGCCTCATCTTACCGGAGGCACGACTAGGAACTCTCCCGCTCTACGTGACTTCTACTCATTTCTGTACCAATCGGATTCGATTATGCATGGATTCGGAACCCTTGGCCATGTGAGTGTACATTCTTTCTCTCTATCTCTCGAATGTCACGACCCCTTCTTACCGGAAGCATGACTGGAACCTCATGTTCCACTCTTCGTGACGGTCACGACCTCATCTTACTGGAGGCACGGCTGGGGATCACAAAGCACCCACTCTCGTGACTTTACTCACCACTCACGGGTTCCCCATCGCACAACCTACTCTATTCTCTTCTTTAGCTCTTAGAGTAGTTTAAGCACAAAAGTCTCTACTTTTTCTCAAGCTAATACTCATAGTGTAGAAATTCTCTACTCTTTCTCAAGCTACTTCTCAATGCACAATTAATGCATAAGAATGATTCATGCTCATTAATGCACTTAGGAAATGCCAATATGAAATGTTGCAAGAATTAAGGTTCATAAAACTATTATACTTAATCTGATAAGGTCAAGAAATCATATCTCTTTCAGGATATGGATTATCTCTCAAAATAGGACTTAGTGTCCTACTAAGATTTCAAATCTTATTTAAACTATTAAACTTAATCTGATAAGGTCAAGAAATCGTATCTCTTTCATGATAGAGATTATCTCCCAAAATAGGACTTAGTATCGTACTAAGATTCTAACCCCTTGGGTTCAATATAAAAACAGAGGCTTGCCCTCTCATTAGGCATGCAATCTCCCATAGTCAATCTACACTACTCAAAACCATCTATTTGCTCCTAAAGTTCTTGCTCCCAAGAACCCCACGCCTCTGCCGTAGTCCTAGCTTCCGACAAGACTTGTGGTAATTCTTCATCTCCTTAATTCTTATCAAATAATCTCTTTCAGCCTTGTTGACTAGAGCTTCGGAGTGCCTACGGCAAACACCACCCCGGTGTTTTCCGGAAGCTTCACACTTGCCCTTTCATATGTGCAGGTCTAGCGGATTGTCAGTGGCCTCAACCTCACGAGATCAGACTCTATTTTCATGACGGTAGATTTCTTGCATCTATAGTAAGGAGTCTTTATGTCACTGTAACAACTGCTTGATACTACTGTACGCATACAAAAATATGTATAATAGAATACGAGTACATTAATAAAATAGTTGGGCCCAAAATTTTCTTTTATTGAATATACATATTCTTTTACAAAAGTCAGTATCCTTTACAAAAGTACTCAAAAGTGTGGTGGACAATGTAACTACTCCTCCTCGCTCGCCGACATCCATCCAACTGCGTCCTCATCTAGAACCTGCAAAAACATAGAAAAACAACGGGTGAGCAAAATAATGCTCAATAAGTAAATCCTCTACTCGTCTATCCCCGTAACTCTTTCTCTTAATTCTTTCCTTACTCTCTTCTCTTCTCATTTCTGTTCCCTTTCTGTTTCTGTTTCTCATACTCTTTTCTATATACTCTCTGGTGTATGCCACGGCCTCATCTTACCGGAGGCACGGCTGGGGACTCAACCCACTCTTCGTGACTCTATTCATTTTCTCTTTCTATTCTTTCTATTTCTCTGTTTCCCATTCTACTCATGGGAATGTTACGGTCTCATCTTACCGGAGGCACGGCCGGGAACTCTCCCGCTCTACGTGACTTCTACTCATTTCTGTACCGATCGGATTTGGTTATGCATGGATTTGGAACCTTTGGCCATGTGAGTGTACATGTTTTCTCTCTATCTCTCAAATGTCACGACCCCTTCTTACCGAAGGCACGGCTAGAACCTCATGTTCCATTCTGTGTGACGGTCACGGCCTCATCTGACCGGAGGCACGGCTGGGGATCACAAAGCACCCACTCTCGTGACTTTACTCATCACTCACGGGTTCCCCATCGCACAACCTTCTATATTCTCTTCTTTAGCTCTTAGAGTAGTTTAAGCACAAAAGTCTTTACTCTTTCTTAAGCTAATACTCATAGTGTAGAAATTCTCTACTCTTTCTCAAGCTATTTCTTAATGCACAATTAATGCATATGGATGGTTCATGCTCATTAATGCACTTAGGAAATGCCAATATGCAATGTTGCAAGAATTAAGGTTCATAACTCATTCTCAAACTTCTCTTAGGCATTTCATCAAACAACTCATGTGCATACAAAAACTCTTCTCTAACTACAATTCTCTTTCTCTTTGTAACCATCCAAAATGGGAAGAAACTCCCTTCTATGGATATAATTCCTATCATAGAAGAACACTCCCCAATATATCTACTCAATTTCCTCCAACTTCATCTCAAACTCATTACACATCAACACTTCCCATAAAGGAAATATATCAAACAACACAACAAGAATACTCATCTCAACTCAATTTCTCAACAAACAAACATATATCTCTACTCAATTTCTCTATAAGCATCATTTATACATGCATAAAGAAATCTCTATTCAAGGATTTCTTAAACTTTAGCTTGAGTTGGATTTACTTACCTTGTGATGGTGTGATTCCACTAGCACCTCTCTTTTTCCTTTGGTAGATGTCTTTTCTGTATACTTTTAAACAATAACACAATAAGACTTTAACACCTTTATAGCTAAATTCACATCTAGAATAAAGGTCCTTACCTTAGGATGCTTTAAATCACCTCTCTATCCAAAACTACTCAAAAGCCCTTTAAAAATCCTTGAAGAATTGGATGGAAAGTAGAGAGAAAATGGTGAATGAGTATGGCGGTGGAAGAAGAAGAATGAAAGGGTTTCTAAGACTTAACCCTTATTTACTCATATTTTACACCTTCTTTTCCATTTTACCCTTACTCTTTCTTAGGAATTCCACCTTTGTCCTTTTAATTCTTTGCAAATACACCCCCATTTAAACTATTCTTCATGCAATTTCCTTGCATTTCACTCCCCACGTTTCCTGCTAATTAGGGGTAGAATGGTCATTGTGCCCCAAAGGAAGAATTCTTTAGACACTTAATAAACATTTTGTCATGCCCTTTGCCGTGGCGAAGAATCTTTCTTCGCCCTGGTGAAAACTTCCAGAACCTACACCGTAGGTTGCAAGGCTTCATCGCCGCGACGAAGCTTCTTCTTCACCCCGGCGAAGGCTGTAACACAAAAATTCGCCAAGTCTTTACAAATTTCAGGGCAATCACTCAACCAACTCACACTATCAATTCAACCAAGGACAAAACAATAAGCATTCAAGTAATACAACACAATTAAACTACGTACCTCAAGTGCGGCGTTACAATTCTCCCCCCCTTAAAAGAATTTCGTCCCTGAAATTCACACAAACAACTCCGGGTAACGATCCTGCATGTCTTGTTCTACCTTCCAGGTGGCCTCTTCTACTTTATGGTTTCTCCAAACAACTTTCACTAACGGAATACTCTTATTGCGAAGTTCTTTAATCCTTCGGTCTAAAATCTAAACTCGGTGCTCTTCATACACAAAATTCTCTTCTAAGGCAATGTCCTCTATACTTAAGATATGGGAGGGATCACTTACGTACTTTCGAAGCATTGAGACATGAAAAACATCATGCACCTTGTCCATGCTAGGTGGTAGTGCCAATCTGTAGGCCATATTTCCACTCGCTGCAATACTTCAAATGGACCTATGTATCTTGGTGCCAACTTCCCTTTGCTTTCGAAGCGCATTACCCGCTTATAAGGGGAAACTCTTAGAAACACTTTGTCACCCACTTTGAACTCTACATCTTTTCTCTTCAGATTAGCATAACTTTTCTGTTTGTCTTGAGCTGGCTTCATTCTGGTTCTGATTAACTTTACATCCTCTATCATCTTTTGAGTTATTTCTGGCCCAAGAATTGTGCTCAATTGATCCTTCTCACCTACCTCATCCCAATGTAGGGGAGACCTACATCGTCTATCATATAAAGTCTCGTAAGGCGCCATCTTAATTGTAGACTGGTAATTGTTATTGTAGGCAAACTCCACTAAGGGTAACATCTCATGCCAGGATACTTTATAATCCATACAGTAAGCTCTCAACATATCTTCAAGCACTTGATTTTTTCTCTCTGTTTGGCCATTTGTCTAAGGATGGTAAGCGGTGCTAAATGCTAAACAAGTACCCAAATTCTTCTATAAACTCATCCAGAAAGTTGAAACAAATCTGGAATCTCTATCTGATTCTATTGTCTTGGGCATTCCATGCAACCTGACTATTTCCTTCATATAAATCTAAGCCAACTGATCGGCAGTAGTACTTTCCTTTACTAGAAGAAAATGGGCTGACTTAGATAGTCTATCTACAATCATCCATGTAGCATTATATCATTTCTGAACTCTAAGGAGACCTGTGATAAAGTCCATCGAAATGCTCTCCCATTTTCACTCTGGAATACTAAGCGGCTGAAGCAACCCTGATGGCCTTTGATGTTCTGCTTTCACCTATTGGCAAACTAGGCACTTAGCTATAAATTCCACAATATCTATCTTCATACCTGGCCACCAATAGCATTTCTTTACATCTTGACACATCTTGGTTGCTCCAAGATGAGCAATGTATGGTGTGTCATGAGCCTCCGCAAGAATTTTCTTCTTCAACTCATCACTTGGAGGAATACACAACCTATTTCTGAAATAGAGTTCCCCATCCTTTAAATAGAACTGTGATGTCTTGCCCTCATACACTTGCTGAACTATTCTCTGACACCACTCATCAGCCACTTGCTTTTCTTTAACTTCCTCCAGTAAAGTAGACTGGATCTCTAACCTGGCAATCCGTCCCGGAATTACTTCAATCTGCTCTCTACACAACTCTGCTAATAACTCTTTCTGCTTAGTGAGCCGAGACAAATAAGCTTTTCTACTCAAGGCATGGGCTACTATATTGGCTTTCCTTGGTTGATACTTGATCTCACACTCATAATCTTTAACCAGCTCCAACCATCTTCTCTGTCTCATATTCAGCTCCTTCTGAATGAAGAAGTACTTTAAACTTTTATGATCGGTGTAGATATTACTCTTGGCACCATAAATATAATGCCTCAAAATCTTTAATGCGAAGACCACGACTGCCAACTCTAAGTCATGCGTAGGGTATCTCGTCTCATACTCTTTTAATTGCCGAGAGGCATATGCTATCACCCTACCTAACTGCATTAACATAGCACCAAGTCCTTGCAAAGAGGCATCTGTATAAATATCATAGTCTACACCCTCCTGTGGTAACACTAACATGAGAGCTATCGTTAACCTCTTCTTCAACTCTTGGAAACTCTTCTCACATGCTTCTAATTGTCGAAAAAAGAAAGCGAGATTTAATCTTGATAATGGAGACAAGTTTAGCTTTGGAGAGGGTCATCAGTTAAGCATGTTGATTAGTAGCATGAAAGCTAGAAAGATGTTAAGAAAGGGGTGTTCAAGGTATATTGCACATGTAGTGTAGAGTGGTGATGTTCCTCAATTAGAGATTCAGAGGGTGCCAGTAGTTCGAGAGTTTCTAGATGTGTTTCCGGAAGAGTTTCTGAGTTTGCCTCCAGAGAGAGATGTTGAGTTTAGTATTGAACTAGTACCAGGAACAGCACCAATATCTAAAGCCCCTTATCGAATGGCCCCAGCAGAGCTTCAAGAATTAAAGAAGCAACTCTAAGAGCTTTTAGATAAAGGCTTTATCCGACTGAGTCATTCTCCTTGGGGAACTCCAATTTTGTTTGTGAAGAAGAAAGATGGGTCACTACGGATGTGTATAAACTATAGAGAGTTGAATAAAGTAACAGTGAAGAATAAGTACCTGCTACCTCGTATTGATGATCTGTTTGATCAGTTGAAAGGAGCAGCAGTGTTCTCTAAAATTGATTTGAGATCAGGGTACCATCAAGTAAGAGTGGTCGATCAAGATGTAGCAAAGACTGCTTTTCGTACAAGGTATGGGCATTATGAATTTGTAGTGATGCCTTTTGGCTTGACAAATGCCCTAGCAGTATTTATGGACTTGATGAATCGAGTATTCCATGATTGTTTGGATCAGTTTATAGTGGTTTTCATAGATGATATCCTGGTTTATTCTAAGTCGAGAGAAGAGCATGAGGAACACTTGAGATTAGTGTTGCAACGATTGAGGGAAAAGAAGCTGTATGCTAAGTTTTCCAAGTGTGAGTTTTGGCTAGATCAAGTATTATTTTTGGGCCATACTGTGTCTACGGAAGGGATTTCAGTAGATCCGAGTAAAGTCAAGGTAATTCTTGAGTGGCAGAGGCCGAAGACAATAAAAGAGGTCAGAAGTTTCTTGGGCCTAGCAGGTTATTATTGACGATTTGTAGCAGGGTTCGCCTAATTGGCTAAACCGTTGACAGCTCTTACCAAACAGAGAACTCCTTTTACATGGTCAGACTCCATTCCTCTCTAGGAAATCCATGCCCAATATTAAATCAAAGTCGGGCATATCACACACTATTAGGTCCACTGCTAATTCGCGTCCATGGATCACTACCGACTCTCGTGATAACATCTCATGGGTCACAACACTAACCCCATCAGGTAACTCTATCTTAATGGGTTGACCCACTCTAGTAGGTTTCAAACCTAACCTCTTTATTATCCCAGAAGATATAAATGAATGAGTGGCTCCAAAATCAATTAAAGCATATAAAGGAATTGCATGAAATAATAACTGACCAGTTACAGCTGATGGACTGGCCTCTGCTTCACCTTGTGCCACCGTAGACACTCTGGCACTAGTACCTCTAGAACTCTGAACTGCTGATGGGAGAGGAGCTTTACAATCCCTCCTCAAGTGCCCTGGCTGCCGGCACTGATAACACACGTTCTGGTCTCTTAAACACTCTCCTGAGTAGTTCCTCCCACATTTAGGACAAGAGGGATACCCTTCTGTCCGAGGTCATTTACTCCTCCAATCCCTTCTATTCTGTCTAAGCTAAAACTTCTTTTTCTTACTCTTCATTTGTTTGCTCTTTCCACCCTCAACTTTTTCTCTCTGTGGGGCGGATGACGGTTCACTCGATCCTTCTATTGAGGGACCTACTGGGGTGATCTTGTTCTCAAATATCTCCACCCTCATTGCTCCTCTCAAGGCCTCACTATAGGTTTGCGGGGGATCAACACCTGCCATTATGTCCTGGGCTATTTTCGATTTCAACCTCTGAACAAATTTATCTCTCCTCAATACCGAAGTACTAACAATTCCTGGTGCAAATCTGGCAAGGGCATTGAATCTCACTGAATACTCTTTAACTGTACTGGACCCCTGTTGCAAACCAATAAAATCTTGGACCTTCTCATGAACTCGGTCCTCTGTTCTATACTCGGCCTTAAACTTTCGCCTGAATTCTTCCCAAGTCATTACTGCAACATCACGAGTATCTTCTATTAATTCCCACCAAATTCAGGCATCACCCCGAAATAAGAAACTCGCATACCGGATCTTCTCTCGGTCCGTCATGGAGAATAAACCTGTTGTACGCTCTACGAACCTAAACCATTCTTCTGCTATTACTGGGTTCGTAGTACCCTTAAACTCTGAGGATTGATGTTGACTGGGAAGACCATAAATTGGTTCAACTCTATTCTATACTGGGGGAGGTACCGATTGTTCTCTTCCGACATTAGTAGTCGGTGGTACCTACACAGGAGTCTCAACTCTCCCTTGGCTTTCTGCCATAACTTGTTGTACAATTCCCCGAATTCTAGCTTCATCCAAGGGAGGAGGTGTAGATTTTGGTGGGTTAGAAGGTTCTCCCTCATTCATCACACCTTTACCACGATTTCGGGTGCTACGCCTCATCTACAAAACAACCACATTTGATCAATTTGAGAAGCACTCACAGTAAGGAAAGAATTAACTCACACAATCAGCTATCGAACGTCGTAGCGATGAGAAGAGTACACTGTCAAATCCCAAAATCTCTGTTGATACAAAAAATGTAACAACTGCTTGATACTACTATACTCATACAAAAATATGTATAATAGAATACGAATACATTAATAAAATAGTTGGGCCCAAAATTTTCTTTTATTGAATATACATATTCTTTTACAAAAGTCAGTATCCTTGACAAAAGTACTCAAAAGTGTGGTGGACAGTGTAACTACTCCTCCTCGCCCGCCGACATCCATCCGACTGCGTCCTCATCTAGAACCTGCAAAAACATAGAAAAACAACGGGGTGAGCAAAATAATGCTCAGTAAGTAAATCCTCTATTTGTCTATCCCTGTAACTCTTTCTCTTAATTTTTTCCTTACTCGCTTCTCTTCTCATTTCTGTTCCCTTTCTGTTTCTGTTTCTCATACTCTTTTCTATATACTCTCTGGTGTATGTCACAGCCTCATCTTACCGGAGGCACGGCTGGGGACTCAACCCACTCTTCGTGACTCTATGCATTTTCTCTTTCTATTCTTTCTATTTCTCTGTTTCCCATTCTACTCATGGGAATGTCACGGTCTGATCTTACCGGAGGCACGGCCGGGAACTCTCCCGCTCTACGTGACTTCTACTCATTTCTGTACCGATCGGATTTGGTTATGCATGGATTCGGAACCTTTGGCCATGTGAGTGTACATGCTTTCTCTTTATCTCTCAAATGTCACGACCCCTTCTTACCGAAGGCACGGCTAAAACCTCATGTTCCACTCTGCATGACGGTCACAGCCTCATCTGACCGGAGGCACGGCTGGGGATAACAAAGCACCCACTCTCGTGACTTTACTCATCACTCACGGGTTCCCCATCGCACAACCTTCTATATTCTCTTCTTTAGCTCTTAGAGTAGTTTAAGCACAAAAGTCTTTACTCTTTCTTAAGCTAATACTCATAGTGTAGAAATTCTCTACTCTTTCTCAAGCTATTTCTTAATGCACAATTAATGCATATGGATGGTTCATGCTCATTAATGCACTTAGGAAATGCCAATATGCAATGTTGCAAGAATTAAGGTTCATAACTCATTCTCAAACTTCTCTTAGGCATTTCATCAAACAACTCATGTGCATCACAAAAACTTTCTCTAACTACAATTCTCTTTCTCTTTGTAACCATCCAAAATGGGAGAGACTCCCTTCTATGGATATAATTCCTATCATAGAAGAAACACTCCCCAAAATATCTACTCAATTTCCTCCAACTTCATCTCAAACTCATTACACATCCACACTTCCCATTAAGGAAATATATAAACAAAACAACAAGAATACTCATCTCAACTCAATTTCTCAACAAACAAACATATATCTCTACTCAATTTCTTATAAAGCATTATTTATACATGCATAAAGAAATCTCTATCAAGGATTTCTTAAACTTTAGCTTGAGTTGAGTTACTTACCTTGTGTGTGTGATTCATAGCACCTTCTTTTTCCTTTGGTAGATGTCTTTTCTGTATACTTTTAACAATAACACAATAAGACTTTAACACCTTATAGCTAAATTCACAATAGAATAAAGGTCCTTACCTAGGAGCTTTTAATCAACTCTCTATCCAAAACTACTCAAAAGCCCTTTAAAAACCTTGAAGAATTGGATGGAAAGGAGGAGAAAATGGTGAATGAGTATGGCGGTGGAAGAAGAAGAATGAAAGGGTTTCTAAGACTTAACCCTTATTTACTCATATTTTACACCTTCTTTCCATTTTACCTTACTCTTTCTTAGGAATTCCACCTTTGTCTTTTAATCTTTTGCAAATGACACCCCCATTTAAACTATTCTTCATGCAATTTTCTGCATTTCACTCCCTACTTTTCTGCAATTAGGGGTAGATGGTCATTGTGCCCCAAAGGAAAGATTCTTTAGAAACATTAATAAACATTTTGTCATGCCCTGTGCGGCGAAGAATCTTTCTTTGCCCGGCGAAAACTTCCAGAACCTACACCGTAGGTGCAAGGCTTCGTCGCCATGGCGAAGCTTCTTCTTCGCCCTGGCGAAGGTTGTAACAAAAAATTCGCCAGTCTTTACAAATTTCAGGGCAATCACTCAACCAACTCACACTATCAATTCAACCAAGGACAAAACAAAAGCATTCAAGTATACAACACAATTAAACTCGTACCTCAAGTGAGGCGTTACAGTCACATTACGGAAGACCTCATTTAAAAGAAATGTCATCTAGGGGCTATACCGAGACTAATGAATAAAAAGTCTAAAGCAAAAAGTGATCTTAGAAACCAATCGCACTCTAGTGAAAAAACTCAATATCTTTTTCATTTAGAACAAAAACAAAAACTGTGTTTTCATTATGGTCTTACAGAACGACAAATACTTAAATACATTTGTGTCATTTGAAAAGTCAAAGGGTCAAGTGGTCTAATTTTACTGCAATCACTTGAAATGCATTTGGATAACATCCTTTCTTCATTGGGTATGGCTTGACTATTGCTCAATCTACCAATTAGTTAACTATAGACATATTTTAATTAGTGGTCGTATAGTTTGATATACAAAATTATTGTTGCAAACCTTGAGATATTATTAGGACAATTGATAACCAAAATTCTAAAAGCTCTAATTAAAAATGATCTTAATTCATCCACTAAGAGGAATTAACAAGACGATTGACTCTTCATGCATTCAATATAAAGGATTAGTCAATCAAATAATAGATATTAAAAGGTTGGTCAACCTTAAACCTACCTTAAATAACAAAGGGTTCGTACAATTCCTTTTTTGGCCTAAGTAAAAGGGAACAAAGTAAGGAAATTGATCTAGCGATTTGGTTTTCTTTTATCATATAATAGATCAGTAGGAAGATTTTTCTCCCTTGCCCACTCTTTCTTTCGTTGATTTTCCGTACTCAAAATTAGGAATTGAGAATCAATTCAAAGAAAGGTCTAACGGTTAGTATTTCATTGTTAAGTATAAAATTCTATTGGCAAATATATAACTCTAATAATATAAAAGGAGTCGTCAGCTTCAATTGAGATGGGACTGGAAGGTGATTGCTAGGGGGGGGGGGGGGGGGGGGGGGGTGTGTGTTGGTGTAAGTGAATAAATGAATGATAATTGACAGTTTTTGAAATTAACAACTAGGTTACATTACTTCGGTAATCTATCTTTTATTTCGGTTCTTGCCTTGTTTGTTTCAATAGATAATAAAATATTTCGATAATTTTTTATTACTCAGGTAATATGAGAGGCGATATAGGGGGTTATGTGATTACTGACTTAGAATACAGTATTTTAATATTACTGTGGTAATCTTATTTTTGTTCCAATTTTACCCTTACTTAATAAAAATTTCGAACACAAATGCCCTCCTTTTGATGTCAAATAACAATTAACTCAACTTATTGGATGACTTCTTTAACCTTATGAATTAATTATTTGGACGAAAAGACCCTATATATAATGATGATGATAATAATAATAATAATCTTGTAAAGGGCATTTCAAAAAAATAATATCTATTTTGTAATTGTTGTCAATCAAATACATTAATTATTTATACAGTCTACACAAACCAAACACAATAATAATTTAAATTCATTAATATTAAAGGTTATCTATCTCATTTGTAATCCTATATTTTTGATAATAAAACGTTGTCGGAACCAAATGGCCCCTTATATTAATATTTCTTGGATGCTTAAGCCACGCCTTTTTCTTTTCGAAAAATACTAATTCTATAACTCAATCTCACAACATTCTCTCACAACCTCCGATGTGACAACTCGTAATTGATTAACTCACAAATAAGTCTCATCTACTAACAGTAAACCCCGTCTACTTGATCAATTACGAGCTATCCCATCGTAGATTGTAAAAGAAGATTATAAAATTGGATTATAAAGCTAGCATTATTGTTTTATTTTCTTCTCTTTTTTAAGATTTATTTATTTCTTGTTTACAAGTTTCTAGACGATTAAAAGAAAATCATCGCTCATAATTCAACTACCAAATTCAGGAGTTAGAACCATTATTTTAAAAACCAGACCGGAGAGCAACCCGCTCTGATGGCCGGGTCACGGTTCAACCAGTCCAACCGGTTGGACCGTCGGTTGGACCGGTGATGTCATCACATATCATGATGATGTCAACACATTTTTAAAAAAACTTTTTTTTTTTTGGATTTTTATTTTTTAATAAGACTGTCCAACATGATTCAAAGTTTAAATTCAACAACAATCCTAACATAATGTAAGTATTTAACAATAATTCAAAGATCAAAAGAAGATTAACAGCCATTACAAGAGCAAAATAAAGTTAAATTTGGTCCCTTAGTACAGTTACTAGACCACTTAAATGAAAAATTAAGGAAGTAAAGGTAAAATGGGTTAAGCAATACTACCAGGTAAAAAGATTTAATGCTGTTATAAATAGAATTTTCAACTCTAAACAATGAGAAAAACGTAATAAAAAGCATTAGATTCAGATCACTTTAAATTATTCCTATACATTTTAAGGTTAGTGTCTGAATCTTGATCAACAAAATGACTCAACAAGTCATAAAAGCATGGTGTGGAAATTTCAACATTATTGATAATTGCAAAGATTTTAAAGAGATTAGAAAAAATCTTTGGTATTTGAACACGTGGCAATCCAATAGCTCTTTCGGATAATGCACATTACCGTCCAAGTACTGTAAACTGTAGAGTAACCCTAAAGTGAATTTTGACTTTTCAACAAGGAGATGAGAACAAATTCAAGTGACAAAGTGATACTAAAACATCCACCTCTACAGGACCAAAAATTTACCACCCAAGGTAAGGCGAAGATAATTTTTCCGCCCGAAATGTTTCAGAAAAACAATTTCCTAAAACATATATATAGGAATATAAATTATTAGTTTGTCCCCTCTCTTCCACTGCCGGCTCCACCTCCAACCTCACTTCCTCTCCCCGATTCCCATACCTACCCACTTTCTCCATTTCCTTGCTCCCATCCCCATCCCCACACCCACTTCCTCCACTTTTGCTCTCCCGAAGTCGTCGACGGCCTTGCAAGGTTGGATTGTGACCTTGCAAGGCCACTATTGTGGCCATGATGGTGGCCTTACGAGGCCACTATTGCAGCCACAATGGTTGCTAAGCAAGGCCACCATTACCAATCCCGAGAGCTCGTCCACACAAGCCAAACTTCATTTTTTCTCAACCTAATCAATCAGAAACAAACATCAAACAGTCCAAAATCAAAATTAAAAAAAAGCTTTGTTGATTGCTCTTCTCGGTCAAATGGGTTTGATTTGGTTTGGCCGAGTTTGACCACCACGCACTCCAACCCTACCAATCGTCGTGTTCTTCACAAGTCCCTAAATCCCCTCCTCCAATGCCTCCTCCTCTACCACCACCAAAGCCTTCACCTCCAACGATTTCAGAGAGTTCAGTTGCGATTTGGGTGGGATTTCAGAGAGAAATTTTCGTAGAGAACAGAGAAGAAGGTGAGAAATTTTCGCAGAGAACAGAGACGAAGCTGAGAAATTTTCGCAAAGAACAGAGAAGAAGCTGAAAAATTTTCGTGAGAAAAAGAGAAAGAGAAGAAGAAGCTGCGATGCGTATTAGGGATTTAGGGGTTTTTAAAATTCAACCGGTTTATCCGTTAGTCCGGTTGGACCGACGGTTCACAGAATTTATCCGATTTTGAAACGGTTTAAAGTGGCTCATTACATTATAGCGGTTTTGGTGTTGACTCGAACCAAACACGTGACCGGTTCCCGGTCCAAACGGTTGGACTAGTCGGTCCGATCCAGTTTTTTAAAACAGTGGTCAGAGTCCGGTTTTTAAAACAGTGGTCAGAACACGTGGACAACATAAAACTGCATAGCATTGAGATGACGAAAAGGATAAATTTTTTTTACTTTGGGTTTGGGTTGGGTAGGAAAATTAGAACACAAAATAAATACAATAGCTAATAAATTAGGATTAGAATTTTAAAATTTATAAAATATATTTTACGACAAAATGACTGGGATAGAAGAAATTTATGGATTCAAACAAAGTCATCCTATATCTACTAACAATAATTAACTGCATGTTTGGCTAAGTATTTTTATCTATATTTTGGACCGGATTTTTGAAATGTTGTTTGTTTTATTATTTACAGAATCCTACCCTGATAATGGAATCCTGACAACTATCCTGACATGTTTTTTTGACCTTTACAGTGTGTTTTTTCATTTTTTTTCACTGCATCCTCACTGCTTCACCATTTCACTTTCTCAGTATCACTGCATCCTCACTACCAGCTTCGTGCTTCAATTCTCAATTGACATTACCGTTTTCAGTGCTTCACTTTCTCAATATCCATCACCACCATTTCAGTTTCTGATAATCCATTACCAGGTTCAGTGCTTCACTACCCAGTTTGCATTACCACCATCTCCCTTTCTAGTTTCCAGTACCAGCACCGTGAACCCCCAATGCACCTCTGTCACAAACCCACATTCTAACCCAACGTGAACCCACCGTCAACCCGGAAATCCCTCACACACAATCCCACCGTGAACCCACCTCAGATTCGCAATTGTGAACCCACTGTGACCTGATTTGTCACACACAACCCCACCGTGACCCGATCTACCCCAAACCAGCCCACCCCGAGCCCCCACGCACCACCACGACCCGATCTACCTCAAACCAGCCCACCCCGAGCCCCACGCACCACCGCAACCCAATGTACCCCAAACCAGCCCACCCCGAGCCCCCACGTACCACCACGACCTGATCTACCCCAAAACAGCCCACCCTGAGCCCCCACGCACCACCGCGACCCGATCTACCCTAAACCAGCCCACCCCGAGCCCCACGCACCACCGCGACCCGATGTACCCCAACCAGCCACCCGGGCCCCCACGACACCAACGCACGACCATCTACCCCAAAAACAGCCCACCCCGGACCACCCACGCACCACCGCGACCCGATCTACCCAACCAGCCCACCCCGAGCCCCACGCACCACCGCGACCCGAGTTACCCAAACCAGCCCACCCCGGGCCCCAAGCACCACACGACCCGATCTACCCAAAACAGCCACCCGGGCCCCCACGCACACACGACCCGATCTACCCAAACCAACCCACCCCGAGCACACACGCACCACCGCGACCCGATCTACCCCAAACCAACCCACCCCGAGCACACACGCACCACCGCGACCCGATCTACCCCAAACCAACCCACCTCGAGCACCCACCCCGAGCACCCACCGTCACTGTGACCCGATCTACCGCAAACCCACACCCTGATCTGGATCAAACCGACACCCCAATCTCCATCAAACCCACCTCATATCTGTGTAAAAGTGGAAGCAGTTGCGTTTTGTCTTTGTTTGGCATGAATAGATTGTGAATGCGCATTTTTGTTTTATTTCTCGTGGGGCACACGCATGGATGGGTTTTTGTTTTATTTGCAATTGTTTTAATTGGGTTTTTTCGGCAATTAATTGTTTTAATTGAGTATTTATTTTATTAGGCAATTGGCATAGAATTGTTTTAATTGAGTTTTTATTTTATTCGGCAATTGGCATAGAATTGTTTTAATTGGGTTTTTTGTTTTGTTTGACAGCTTATTAATCTCGTGTACACATGGATCCCTTTAATTGTATTTGATGTTTATCTGACTCAGAGAAGGGAAAGAGACCCACGACGTATCCAAATCAAGTTTGTAAGTTTCCGTTACCTATTTGTTTTCAAGACACCGAGCCGCTATTTTTTTCATTTTTTTTATTGGAAATCATTTGTATTAATACTGTTTTTTTTCTTTTCATTATTCCTTTTAATTTGGACTTTAATAATGCGTTTTGTATTTGGTTGACTCAAATATTTTATTCCGGTTTCACTAATTGATTTATTTGTTCTGTAGATTCGACATTATTCTTTAATCGTAACCAGAAATTACGCTCATATGCACATATGTCAGCATAATTTGTCTCGACGTCGCAGGATTGATTATTAATTGCAACAGAGGCGAAAGTTTCGACGTTTTTCCAGAGTTGGAGTTCGTCATACACCCTGTTGATCGACATTGTCTGTATCTTCCCCTGCATTGACGTCTTCAAGCAGTGTCGGATCGAACGAGGTATAATTTTATATGTGTTTAGTTGATTACGTTAACATGTGAGTATTATATTTTGTAATTTGATTTGTGATTCGTATGGTGCCCCAATGTTGGTTGTCCCTCACCATACTGTCCTTAGATGGGTGATTCTGTGGCCTGGTCCGTTGAGATGACCCACAGATTTCTGGTCCTGTTATCTGAGCGGGCCAGAACTTCACTTGGTACTGCAATAAAAATAGCTGATTACCAAGAAATGTTGGACGACATATCATCACTGGCTGGCAGGAGACTCAATGTGACACAATTAACCTCTAAGTTCTTTCGCCTGCGAAAACTTTATCAAGCATGGTGGAAATTGCTACAACACACGAGGTTCAGGTGGGATCAGGAGTCACAAAGTCCAACGTGTCTCGTTGAGGTTTGGCAAGAATATGTCAAGGTAAATTTTCATATTTTTTAACTATTATTATTCAACGTCATTGTAAATGTACGCATTTTTTTTCAGACTGCTAAATATTAATATATTATTCTTTTAACTTACCAGCAAAACCCACTAGCGCAACAATTTTACCACAAGGGACTTCCTCACAAGGAACTTTATGAAATAATATTTGAGAAGCAAACTACCACTGGAAGATATGCATACACATCTAAATCCCAACAGGTGGAGACCTCCAGTTATTCTAATCCCGGCGTGGTTCCCATGGATGATAGCGACTTTGAACCTGATCCTGATCGTTTGACAGGGGAAAAATGGCCAAACACATCTAGCCATGGAAGAGCGAGAAATCGGAGGCACAGAATGGGGCCGGGACATTCAATTGCGGATGCCATTTTTAGCTTGACGGACGAGCTTGTAGAGAAGCGGACAATGGGATCGAGGGCTTCCAATCGCAGTGTAGATGAGAGGGAAGAAGAGAACACCAATGCTCCATCTGATCCTTTCTCCATGAGCAATTGTATTGACATCATGACGGCCATGCAAGTACCGACACAGTTTTATATGCCGGCTGTCACGTACTTATATAAAAATCCAGGGTGGCAGGAGATAGTTGTGAAACTCCCACTAGAGGAAAAGGCTAACTAGATTCATAAAAAAAATTCCAATAATTAGTAGATGACACTATATTTCATAATTGTTTGGCAACAATTTTGTATGCGTCAGTGGGCAGTTGTCATTACAATTACAATTTATAACGCTACTGTATGAACTTATTTATGTGATATTGTAATGTGTAAACACTGTTTTCGATTGTCATTACAATTAAATATTGACTGTTATATTTTGCTAAGTAGTACAACAACTGTTAATTGTTGATAAATGTTTTGCAAATGTGTAGGTTTAAATGGCATCGTCTAGCCGTACAGGAAGAAGACAATGTGCTACAGATGAGAGGGACGAAGAAGAAATACTGATAGATATAGCCATTGCACTCTGCGGTGTTGCCGCGTTAGAAGCAAGTCGGCGTCAACCACGAAATACATCCGTATTAACTGGTCATCAGTACATGTTAGAAGTACTCAACGGTCATCCTGACAGGATCTATGACAAGTGTCGCATGGACAAAGACTGTTTTACATTGTTATGTGAATTTTTGTCCAATCAAGGCAAATTGCAACCAACCAGGAGGACGAGTTTGGAAGAACAAGTTATGATATTTCTAACAATCGTTGGAAAAAATGAGACAATCAGAACGATGATGGAGGATTTCCAACATTCGGGTGAGACGATATCTAGACATGTTACCGCAGTTTGCGACGCTATATGTGAGTTGAAGACAGAGTTTATCAGACCACCTGACTTCAATGATGTTCCATGGGAAATATCAGCCAACAGAAAATATTACCCTTTCTTTAAGGTACTGGTTCATTATGTTTGCTATTAGTAGATAGTTAAGTTCATTGTGTTATTAATTTGTTTAATAGGTTAATATTAGTGAAATGCCCCATTTTCATGATAGGACTGTATTGGAGCCATGGATGGCACACATGTATATGCTTCGATTCCACGTGAATTTGCCGATAGGTACCAGAATCGCAAAGGATCGATGTCACAGAATGTAATGGCTGTATGTGACTTTAACATGATGTTCACTTATGTCGTTACTGGATGGGAAGGATCTACGCATGATTCAAGAGTTTTAAATTCAATTATTGATGATCCTAATTCTGGATTCCCACATCCTCCACCAGGTATAAGTATTTTCTTGACGTATTATAGCGTATTACCTCCACTGTTGCGGCCCTGTAATTCAAATAAAATGTCTGATATTATTACAGGGAAATACTATTTGGTTGATGCGGGTTATCCAAATAGAGATGGGTTCCTCGCCCCTCATAGGAGAGTGGCTTACCATATTTCTGATCACCACCGTAACCAAAGCGGGCCACAAGAGTTGTTTAACTACAAACATGCTTCACTCCACAATGTTATCGAGAGAACCTTTGGTATTTTGAAAAGACGGTTCCGTATTCTAAATGGAATGAACAATTACCCGTTGGACAAACAAGGGAAGATTGTTATGGCATGTTGTGTACTTCATAATTTTATCAGAATGTACAATATGGACGACCGTATCTTCGAACAAACCAATAATAGTACGGGTAATGAGCAAGTAAATTGTGATCGTCAAAATGGGGCAGAATATGGCCGNTGTAATTCAAATAAAATGTCTGATATTATTACAGGGAAATACTATTTGGTTGATGCGGGTTATGCAAATAGGGATGGGTTCCTCGCCCCTCATAGGCAAGTGGCTTACCATATTTCTGATCACCGCCATAACCGAAGGGGGCCACAAGAGTTGTTTAATTACAGAAATGCTTCACTCCGCAATGTTATCGAGAGAACCTTTGGTGTTTTGAAAAAACGGTTAAGTATTCTAAATGGAATGAACAATTATCCGTTGGACAAACAAGGGAAGATTGTCATGGCATGTTGTGTACTTCATAATTTTATAAGAATGTACAATATGGACGACCGTATCTTCGAACAAACCAATAATAGAAAGGGTAATGAGCAAACATATTGTGATCATCAAAACGGGGCAGAATATGGCTAAAATGGAGAAGGATCGAGTCAACCGCAACAAGGTATTATAGACAACATGATGACTGTACGGGATAACATAACGAATGCACTGTGGGTAGCACAATGGACCATGTCATAGTTGTTAATGGAGTATACGTGTAATAATGATTGTAAGGGTTGATAATTAGTATTTTTGTCATATATGTATTAATATGATGTTTTTAAACAGTTAGATTACTACTTGAAATTAATATAGGTTTTTGTTTTTTAATATATACGGGTAACAAAATTACCAATAAAATATTTAGTATTATTAAAATGTGAGGTGATAAGTTATATATATAATAATACATTATTTTAACAAAATACAATAAAATATTATATTAATAAATCATTTATAAACAAATATATTAATAAAATATTTAACACAAATATCAAGGTCAAAATACTCTACCAAACACATATTCTGAAAATCATATTCTCGTAATCATAACCCTATCCAACTATCCAATACTATCCTCAAAATCTTATCCAAAATACTAAACCAAAGGCTCCCTTAGATTTTGTTTGTGGGAGAAGTTTTTTTTGAAATTTTGGTTTTTTTTTTAAATATTTTGGGGAAAATGATGTGACAACTCGCTGATGTGACACATGAGGTCGCACTCTCACATAATCTATCATGTCACGACGTAATAAAATGGTGTAAATAATTGAATAATATCAAACGGAAGATAAACGTCAATCGGTAATAATCAAGAAGTTCCATCTATAACTCCTACATTACAATGATCTCCTGTAATCAAGCACAACTCATGTCAGACAAACGGTGTTACCATGTTAATAAAATAATTTACTGGTCATTTTAGGTGCATTTTTCTTATTTGATTCAGAATATTATAACATCTATTAACCAAAAACACAAATAAAGTGATGAATTGAGCAGGACATATTGGAAGGAAATGGAAGCGTTATTGGTATAAAGTTGTGTATTTAGAGTCTCAAAAGACAATCTAACAACGTATATATAGACAATAACGCTAGGGGATCCATTTTAAGATTAGCGAACTAGATCAAAACTTTCAAAATAAATAAGAAAGAGAAAATTGTTGATTAGCTTAAAATATATATTTCCATGAAAACAGAGTTAGGAGAATCCATTTGTTCATATATTTTTTGTAATGCAAATAGGACAGTAATGTACCAACAAATGAAAACCAAACACAATATCAGACAATATAAAATCAAATAACTACCTGCAGCAATGCTATCTATTATTGTCTCCATGTATGAGGTTCAATGCTTCATTTCTTTTTAATTAAACCAGAGAACAACTTTCTAAGTATTTTCTTATTTTCTGATTCAAGATATTATGTGTGATCTCAAAAAAGCTAAAAAAAAATGAGGATCTCAGGGATGGGAAGAAAATCTGAAACTTGATATATTACAAACATCACTGCATACACTTGTTTGAACAAATAAAATTATGATACATAGGTAAACAATTCAAAGCTATTTATAATTGTAAACATGATGGGACCAAAGCAAATTCAATCAAAAATTCACATACAGCACATCCAAAAAATCAAAGAACAACTATGTAAACCAACAATATATTGATTGAAGATTGAAACAGTTCTGATGAGCCACAATCAGACTCAACGAAAGCAAAAAAACAAGAAAGGAAAGTCCTAGCAATTCAAGGAGCTAGGGGTCTCCATTGACAACCTTTGAGAGAAAAATGATATGTCTATTCCTTATTCTAACTGCCTTAATATACTAGTGACCTTTACCCATATTCCCGCCACGTACTCTACTGCCACGTGCATTTCCTCTAACTGAATCCTATTGGCATAACAACTTTTAGAGACCACCTTTAATGTTGATTCACACGTCTCACACCATTCTGCCCTTGTGCCCCTTATATTGATAAACCTTTTTGATAGGGGACCTATCAAAACATAAGATGCTGAATCAAGCTACAGGAATACATACTTCTACAAAGTGAATGATTTGGCTGAAACTCCATGAGAGCTGCATATATGTTTGAAATACAAATTAGCTCAGCTATTATGACCATCTTGAGGATTGTAATAACCAAAACCAAGAGATTTAAATTTTGACGGGTTGAACTTTAGAGAAGTTACTATGTACCTTAAAAACAGGATTGCAACTGAACATTAATGATTAACATGCAGAGAAGAAGTAAAATGTATGGTTCCTTCTGTCAGTTGGAAGGATTAGAGTTTAAAATACAGACATTTCAATTGAAATTGAATTTTTGTATGCTTGAAAACTTACCAACTTTTCTTTTATTCCATTCAAGCTTCTCCTAGTACATATAAATGCAATAAATAAAGGAAAAGAAGGAGAAACTAAGAATAGATTGGGTTTTTAGCAGTTCAAATACTTTCATTTTTGAAATTCATATAAATCAATCAGATTGTTAATTTAAGGTTTAAATAAAACCAAGTAAGTATTTCATGACAAATTTTCCTACTAATTAATTGAAGAAGAAGACATAGATGGATTAATCATACCTAATTTTTGGTTGATTTGATAATCTCTCCATCAAGTTCAATCTTGGGGATAAGAGCAATCTTGGGCCAATCTTCACCTGTTTCTGGTTTGCATCTTTCACTCAGTTTAGGACAATTTTCAATTTGTAATTCTCTCAAATCAATCAGACAATTAAAATCCTTGGGCAAAGATGACAATTTTAGACAATCCAGAATATGAACATCTTGAAGTGATTTGAGATCCTGCATTGACTCTGGTAACGCCTTGAAGTTGGAACAATACTCAATATTCAAACTCTGCAAAGTGTTTGCCGAACCTTGAAGAAGCCACTGTGGCAATTCCTCCAACTGTGGTAATTTTTTAATAAAAAGCACTCGAAGGTGAGCCCTTGGGATACTGAGGTCTTGATGGTTGTCTTCCCCTTTTGTTCCCATGCTCCAATCAAGATTAAGCTTTTCACAATCATCCACTATCAAAGTCTCTAATGAGTTTAGGTATTTTATACCATGTGGTAATGAGATTAGATTCGGACAACTTACAATATATAATGATCTAAAGGCTTTTAGATAACCAATATCTTCAAATAAATATTCTAAATTCGCACACCCGTAAATTCCCAAAAACCGAAGAGATTTTAAGCACCCAACTCCATTCTTTGACAGAAACCTCTGTTTTGTGGTAAAAAAAAACAGTTGGAGGTTAATTAGGTAACTAATGTCTTTCGGCAACTCTTCTAATTCTTCACAATGTAGAAGTGATAGAGACTGCAAATGTTGAAGCTTGCAAATGGAATCAGGGAGTTTTCTTATTTTATTATTCCTCAGATCGAGATATCTTAAATGCCTCAAATCACCAATTCTTTTGGGCAATACGTCAATTCCAACCTTATCTAATCTAATCACACGCAAGAACTTGAACCTTGAAATGCACGATTCAATGAATTCTTGGCTAGTTCCCTTTCCTTCAATTGCAAAGGAAATGGATCTCAATTGACCTAAATTGGATAAGAAGCTTGGAAGATTTATTTTGTGTGTATCAACATCAATCAAAGACAAATGTCGGATTCTTTTGGTAAAACATTGGTCACCTGAGTTCAATATTAAGCACTCGTTTTTCATCAATGACATGGCAAGATCATGCATCAGATCATGCATTTTAAATGCATAATAAAGACCACACGGTTGTTCAAAATCTTGGAAGAAAGATCTTGACGCTAATTCCTTTAAATACTGTCTGCCAACACTTTCTAGATCTTGATTCTTGGTAGAAGATTGAAGAAGCCCATGGGCCATCCAGAATTGAATTAATTCAAAACTTGCAAACTTATAATCTTTTGGAAACATACAACAATAGGCAAAACATTGTTTCAAGTAAGATGGCAATTGATCATAACTTAATCTTAAAGCAGGTAAAATGTCATCTTTCTTTTGATCTAATTTCCAAATCTCATTATCCCTCACATATGTCCAATCATATTCATCAGTTGAGGAATATAGTAGGCTTCCTAATGTTGTCACTGCTAGAGGAATTCCGCCACATTTTGTCACAATTTCTTCTCCAATTTTAATCAGGTTATGATGTTGTTTCTCTTGCGCTTCCTTAAATGCACATTTCAATAACAAAGACAAGCAGCTTTCATTGGAAAGACCTTCTAGTTTGTACCCATTAACATCTCTCATTGTGCCCATAATTGAGGCAACACGATCGCTACGTGTGGTTACTAAGACCACACTCCCATTACCACTTTGTGACAAAATATTTTTCAATTCAATCCATGATCTACAATCTTCATTCCAAACATCATCCATAACCAGTAAGTATCTCTTACCATTTAAAGTCTCTCTCAACATCTTCTGCAATTCATCCGTATCCAAGTCACCATGATTTTGACCAGTTACAGACTTGATTATTTTCATCATTAATTGTTTCAAACCAAAATCTTCCGAGACACATATCCACATTCTTGAATCAAAATGATTACGTATCCTATCATCATTGTAGGCCAATTTTGCAAGAGTGGTTTTTCCAAGGCCTCCAATGCCCACAATAGGAATGACAGACAAGTTTTGACCATCATTTGAGTGGTCTATTATTAGCTTTATGATCTCTTCTAAATGATCATCTCTACCAATAACATCTGAAGCAACTACAAAGGAATGTGTCATTTCCCTTCCTCTATTCACAACACGCCAATTATCATATAGTTCAGAGAGATGAAATTTAGTCTTAATAGCTGCAATCTCATCAAACCGCTTTCTAATTTCTTTTGTTTTACGTGCCATCTTGTAACGAATAGCAAGTGGATTTGAGGATGATACCAAGTAGCGTACCTTTTTCCCAATGCTCTGCTGATCAAGAACTTGCTTCCGAACAACTTCAACCTCGAACTCATCCAGAACATCTTCAGCATCGTAACAGGCATCGGTGAGCTTTTGCAGCCAATCTCTTAGCTGGTGACTCTGAGCTTGCTTCTCCTCAGCATCTAAAAGCACAGCTTTCACAGAGGACAATGTCTCCTGGAGTTTTTTCAGCTCATCTTTCACACCCCATACAGATGATATTTGTTGATAAACAGGTGTTCCTAACTTTTCAACGAGGCGAACAATCAGCGATTCAGCCATGGAAGATTCCGAAAGTAAAGACAAGGGGGTTTCTTCAATCAATGCAATTATGCTAGTGCAGATCTATATTCAATTATTCATGAATGCTGAATATGAGTTGTGTAGTGGTTTCATTAATCAACGATTGGTGAAGTCAACTCAAGCAGGACGACTAGATGTTCTCCATCAAACTGTTGGATTGTTTTGATCATCAAGATGGTATATCTATATGTGGATGATATGTCTCTTTTTTCTAAGGTTTAGGCCGTCAAGATGGTCTAGTCCATTAAAATTATAAGATATATCTTCAAAAGTATATTATTTACTCTATAATATTTTTTTAAAATTAAAAGTATTTGTCTATTAAAAAAATGAAAAAAGAAAAGTTTTTCTCAGATGGCTCATTGGCTGTTTGCTTAGTTGAAAGTAGAAGGGTTAAATGTTTAGTTGTTTTCTCAGATGGAAATTCGGAAATTCATGTACGGTGCTAGGTTTGGGGCAAGGTTGAAATCTAAAAGTCTTGGTAGATTTTTATTTGGGTTTCCATTCCCTATCATGAACCATCTATCAAGCCTGTCTGTATAGATAAATTATGTGTGAACAATATCTTTGCAATGGTATAACATATTTGTTTCCCCAACAGGGAGAAAAATAAAAAAAAAAAAAAAAAAAAAAAAAAAAAGGAAAAAGAAGAGGGCCAGGTTATTGTTTGTGAAGAAATGAAAAGAAAAAGATGATCGGCTTTTATCCTGTACTAAATTGTGTTAAAAAATCGAGTACCTGTAACTGAACGAATTTTTGGTTTTCAAAACCAAGTAATTCCCAAATTGGTTCGGTTATCAAGTACCTTTAGAGCCTTAACCGAATTTTCTGTTCGGTTCAACAAATCCATACTGGTTCGGGTATTCGATTTTGAACACCCCTACTTATTCCCACTGTTAAATCTAATTGTTTTTTTTTTAAAAAAAAAAAAATGAAAATACCCTTTGTTTAAGAAAAAGAAGTTTAGGAGATTTTAAAAAAATATAACTACCGTTGGTTTAATAAAAAATGAATTTAAGGTAATCATGAAACAATAATACCCTTAATTTAAGAAAGAGAGTTCATGGGATTGATGAAAGACTAAATACCCTTAGTTTTAGAAAAAAAAAAATTGCATTTTTATATCACACGGTGAGTCTATAAAATACACATTTTACAAATGACATTGTTCTAACAAAGTGAAAAATTATAAAATATATGTTTAAGATTTAAAATCTTCTTTTATATTTATGAAACATATTGTGAAATAAATATTTTTGACACACATTTTTTAGTTAGATATTCTTTTTTTTATCAAAAAATGTTGTAAATAAAATTTTAGTACATTTTTTAGTTTGTAAATTATTTTTTATTGTTTTTTGGTTTTATGAATATTTAGGTTTTTTTCTTACATGTAAGAACATGATTTGCAAGGGCATTCGAGTCAAATCAATATTTTGTTACCCATATTTCAATAAATTTAATTAAAAAATTTTATATAAAAATGTCAAATTAAGTCTGATTCTTAAACTTTTTTTTTCTCAAACCAAGGATATTTAGTCTTTTCATCATTCACTTAAATTCCATTTCTTAAACGAGGGGTCTACATTAGTTTTTCATAAACCTTCTTAAACTCATTTTTTCTTGAACAAGGGGTTTTTTATCTTTTTATTGTCAACATTTGTCAATAGTGGTCAACAATTGGATTTAATGGCGAAAATTGACAATAGGGGGGGGGGGGGGGGGGGGGGGGGGGGGGGGGGGGGGGGGGGGGGGGGGGGGTGGGGGTGGGTGGGTTGGGTAATATATGATAGTATTGGACCAAAACATAATTTTGGATACTTTAGGGGAGGAAAATGGTTTTAATGCTAATAGTAAAGATGTCTATAGTCATAGTATACAACTCTATTAGGTAAAATGAAACCATTTAACCCCAAACATGTTCTTTGATTAATTTTGAAAACCTAAGGAGATCTTTGAAAAATACACCCAAACTTAGAATCTACCTGATAATTCTATAAAATAGAGGGTAATTTATAAAAATATCTTTGAGAACTTTATGACATAGCATTACTCAAAACGTATACATCTAATAAATCATATGTTAAAAAGCATCTCCTAATCATGTTTTCCCGTAAAAAAGATCTGAGCTAAAGAAGGTAGAATTTACTAGAGAATGCTCAAATACAAGATGTGAAGAAAAGAAGTTTGTGTTTTCTCTCTTGTGTATCCTATGTACAATTGTTGTGAATTTATACAAGAAAAGAATGTAACATAATGGAAAGAAAATATTTACAATAAGGACGAAATGTGCATAAAGAAGGAAATGTAATATTTGATAATTGATTTTTATTTTGATTCCTCAATTCATGTCTCAATTCAAGCCTTCTTTCCAATACTCCCTCTCAAGCTTGTGGTTTATAAATGTCATAAACGCCAATCTTGCATAGAAAATGCAATTGTTGTCTGCTTCCTAGAGCCTTCGCGAATATATCAACCGACTAATCTGTTGTTCGAACATCCATAGTCTTAATGAATCCTTCTTGAATCTTGTCTCTGACAAAATGACAGTCTATCTCTATATGCTTCGTTCTTTCATGAAACACGAGATTCGCCACAATGTTATTTGTTGCTTTATTATCACAATATAGCTTAATAGTTTCTTTGACTAAAACTCCAAGATCTCTCAGAAGCCTAAGTATCCAGAGAATTTCACATGTTGTGTTGGTCATAGCCCTATATTCAACTTCTGCTGATGATAATGACACTATGGGCTACTTCTTTGTTTGCCATGAAATAAGTTTGTTTGCACATGATGCCTAATCTGAATCATAATAAGCATAAACTTTCACCTTTGCTTCTCGAGGAAGCAAAAGTCCTGGACTAGGACATCCTTTCAAGGATTTTATCACCTTGGTGGCATCATCCATGTGAGATTGCCTAGAAGCGTGCATAAACTGACTAAGGATCCGTACTGCATAATTTATATATGGTCGAGTCATTGTAAGGTAAATGAGGCGCCCTACTAGCCTTTGATAACTAGTGTGATCTTGTAGATAACTATCTTCTTCTTGTGACTGTCTCCCAGTGTCGTGCTCAAAACTTGTGAGTTTGATATCTTGTTCCATGGGAATAACACTAGGTTTGCACGTTGATAAGCCAAAATTCGATATTAGTTCTAAAGCATATTTCTTTTGACTTAAAGAATTACCTACCGGTGATCTCGCAATCTAAATGCCAAGGAAGAATTTTGGGGCTCTAAGATCCTTGATGCGGAAGCTTTTATTCAACATCTCCTTTAGAGCTCCGATAGCCCTTGCGTCATTTCCAGTGATAAGAATATCATCCATATAAATAATGAGGCTAATATAGGATGCTTCATTTTTCCATGTGAAGAGAGCATAGTCATTCTTTGATTGGTAGAAACCCATCTTCAATAAGGCTTCTGTAAATTTTGCATTCCACTATAGCGAGGCTTGCTTCAATCCATAAAGGTATCTTCACAGACAACCTACCATATTCTCCCCTATCTACAAATCTCCAGAGGAAGGTCCATGTAGATATTTTCATCCAAATCACCATGAGGAAATGCATTGTGGACATCCATATGATGTAAGGGCCAATCTCAAGAAACAACCACAGCCAGAAAAGTATAGACAGTGCCAAGTTTTGCAATTGGTTAGAATGTTTCTTGAAAATCAAGGCCTTCTCACTAAGTGAATCCTTTGGCTGCCAAACGTGCTTTATAGCACTAAACCAACCCATTTGCTCAATGCTTGATTTTATACACCTATTTGCAACCTATTAGTTTTCTTTGAGTAGGTCGTGGTACAATGTCTCATGTATGATTAAAGGCTAAAGCATTAAGCTCTTCCTCCATTGCTTGTTGCCATTCAAGGTATTGGACTCCATCAAAATAGGATTTCGGTTCTTGTGCTACAAAAATTTGGTTGACGAATAGTTTATGGGAAAAGGAAAGACAACCATACCCTATATAAGTAGACAAAGGGTAGGTGATGGAATTAGAAATGGTAGGGAAACATACTCTGTACTCCTAATTGGTGGTCTGGTTGTGCGAGAGGAATGACGCACCGGTGCTAATTCTAGTTTTGAAAACAGAAGAATTGGTAGATCCCCAATAGATTGATTGGTGTCAGGGATAGCTAGATCAGTAATGCCATTCTCTTCTGAATTATTCTTGACTGTGGATGGCATGTCTAGACTTTGGTCCAAAGATGGGATCTCTACAAGTTTAGGAGATACTGCATATTCAAAGACTTTAGGGATTTGTTGAGAGGGGAGATTATGTTTTTGTGAATGGAAAAATCTCTTCATAAAATACCACTTCCTTACTTGTAAAGAAAACACCTTGATCTGGATCAAACAACCTGTATCTTTTTTATAGCATTGCATAGCCCATAAAAACACATCTTCTAGCCCGTGCATTGAGCTTATCATGTGCCAGTACAATTGTAGCATAACATAAACATCCAAAGACCTGTAGATGGTTGATATCAAGTTTTTTTTTCCGAATAAAAGTTCATAAGATGCTTTTCCTTTAAGAACTGTAGTTGACATTCAGTTGATGAGATTAGTTGACGTGACCACACATTCGCCCCAGAAAAAGTTTGGAATGTTGGCTTGGTGTTTTAGGGCCGTACTTACCTCTAGTAGGCGTCGGTGTTTCCTTTTGACTATCCCGTGTTGTTGAGGTTTGTACATGTAAGACTTTTCATGAAGGATTCCATTAGAAATCAAAAGAGTTGTGCTTTGGTTGTTGGAAAATTCTAGGCCGTTATTTGGAATTGAGTTTGGACCATATTTTGGAACTATACAATATGGGAATACATTTTAGCTTTGTTGTTCATAAGGAAAACCCATGTTTCTTTAATGTAGTCATCTACAATGGTTAGGAAGTAGTGAGACCCATCATGATTAGGAGTGTGATAAGGGCCCCATATATCCATGTGATATCTTAAATGCCTAGAATCACCAATTATTTTGGGCAATAGGTCAATTCCAAGATTATCTAATTTAATCACCCGTAAGAACTTGAACCTTGAAAGGCACGATTCAATGAATTCTTGGCTAACTCCCTTTCCTTCATTTCATTCAATTCCAAGATTATCTAGTGTTGGGAAAGTGTGGTTCTATGGGTTGAGGAAGGGTTCCATCGATGAACCCTTCCTTAGTTTTGGTGATTAATGCACGCCGGAAGTCTCTAGCCCAGGCGGCATGCTTTTGGGTTTCGGTCAGGGGCTATTTTATGAGCACAAGCTCATATCCATCGAAAATCGGTGAAAAAGGGAATCCCCTAGTTCTGGTCAACCGGTGGTGGCTGGAAGAATCTGAAAAACCAGGTAGGGATTTTGACCCGTCGGGTTAGGGTTTTGACCCATAAACCGAAATGGAAATAGGCTGGTTTGGAAGTTGGATCCGGCTTGGTAATTAGGGCCTGTTTGATGGGTTGGATCAGGTTGGGTGTTTGGGCTTGTTAGATAAGTTGGGTTAGTTTGGTATGTTTGGGCCTATTGGATGAGTTGGGCCACTTGGGTTTGTGTTTAATGATTCATTTGTGGCTGTGGGCTCTGAGTCCAATTCTATGGGTGTTTTGGTTGGGTCCATTTAGTGATGTTTGGAAAAAAAAAAAAAAAAAAAAACTAATCTAATCCTATTGCCTTGTTTTGCAGGTTCAAAAAACAATGGCTTAGAGAGGATTTTGATGGAAGCAAAGAATTGCTCTGATACCATGTCAGAGTTTGAGTTGAAAGGTGGGCAAAAGAGGTCAAAGATTGCCAAAGAATGCCAACAGAAGAAGCTTGATAAAGGGGCAGAAATGAGGGCCGAAGAATACCAACCAAGAGAGAGAGAAAATTTATTTAAAATGTATTTCTCGTATATTGTTGTGTATACATCAGCCAATTTATATAATGGTTGTGAATACAATAATATAAATGAAATAATACAATAAAGGATTAATTACAAGATATTACAATAATTAATTGAATAAATGTAAATTAGTGATGGCTTGATTCCAGCATGGATATCTGGAAGTTTCCATATTTCATCACACTTTTACAAAGTGAACAATTCGACGAAAACTCCATGAGAGCTAGATATACGTTTGAAATACAAATTAACTCAACTATTATGACCATCTTGAGGATTGTAATAACCAAAACCAAGACATTTAAATTTTGAAGGGTTGAAGTTCAGAGAAGTTACTATGTACCTTAAAAACAGGATTGCAACTGAACGTTAATGCTTGACATGCAAAGAATAAGTAAAATGTATGGTTCCTTTCTCCTGTCAGTTGGAAGGATTAGAGTTTAAAATACAAACATTTCAATTGAAATTGATTTTTTTGTATACTTGAAAACTTACTAGCTTTTCTTGTAATTCCATTCAAGCTATGCAAAAAAGTTAACGAAAGGAAGGAGAAACTAAGAATAGATTGGGTTTTTAGCAGTTTAAATACTTTCATTTTTTAAATTCATATCAAATAAGTATTTCATGACAAATTTTCCTAATAATTAATTGAAGAAGAAGACACAGATGGATTAATCATAACCAATTTTTGGTTGATTTGATTATCTCTCCGTCAAGTTCAATCTTGGGGATAAGAGCAATTTTGGGCCAATCTTTACCTATTTCTGGTGTGCATCTTTAACTCAGTGTAGGGAAATTTTCAATTTGTAATTCTCTCAAATCAATAAAACAATTAAAATCCTTGGGCAAAGATGACAATTCCAGACAATCCAGAATGTAAACATCTTGAAGTGATTTGAGATCTTGCATTTACTCTAGTAACGACTTGAAGTTGGAACAATCTTCAATATTCAAACTCTGCAAAGTGTTTATTCAGCCTTGAAGAAGCCACTTTGGCAATTCCTCCAACTATGGTAAATTTTTAATAAAAAGCACTCGAAGATGAGCCCTTGGGATACTGAGGTCTTAATGGTTGTCTTCCCCTTCATGCTCAAATCAAGATTAAGCTCTTCATAATCATCTAATATCAAATTCTCTAATGAGTTTAGGTATTTTATACCATGTGGTAATGAGATTAGATTCGGACAACTTGCAATAAATAATGATCTAAGGGCTTTTAGATCACCAATATCTTCAAATAAAGATTCTAAATTATCCTGACCTAGGGCACAAATAATACGGTATGGCTATCATAGTGTTGGATGATCCTATCGAAAGACAGTGACATATCTCACTTGTCAAGGTTGTTTGGAGACAACCTGGTACAACACATGGGTGCTTGCTGTAGGCAACTTCATCGGATCAGCCCATTGGAGGATTCCACATAGATGGTTACTCTAGTGTCTGTAAAACAAATACTCCAACAAATGGTGGTTCATGTAATCCTTAGACTTGAGATCACCGAAGCGCCTTGTGCACCAATTGGTGTAGTTTGACACTAGCCTAACGTATTTATTTGAAATTGAGACTACAAGGTATCCTGCCGACATATCTTTCAACCAGAGAAAGTATGTTCTTGAACTTATTTCAGACTTTGGATTATCCACATGTAAACCAAGCATGATTCCTGTAGAACAGAACACCAAACTCAAAAGCCAACAATATGATGAAGAAGTGCTATCCTCAAAAAATGATCCTCCATTAAAGGATCCAGCCATCTATCAAAGACTTGTGGAAGACTGATCTATCTCACTATGACACGCCCAGAAATTAGTCATGTTGTTCACATCTTAAGTCAATTCATGCATGGACCAAAGGAATCTCATACGGAAGTAGTAACTAAGGTGCTCAAATACTTGAAAGGTGTTCCAAGTTTAGGGTTTCTTCTACCTAGAGATAAGAACTTAGATATAACAACCTTCTGTGACTCAGATTAGGGCACATGTCCAATGACAAGGGAATCTCTCACTAGTTACTGTATAAAGTTGGGGATCCTTGATTTCTTGGAAGATAAAGAGACAGTCAACAATATCACTAAGTTCATCAGAGGCCGAATACAGAGCTATTGCAAAAACCACATGTTAGATTGTCTGAATTCTTGGGTTACTAAAGGATTTGGATATACAAACAGGGAAACCCGTCATCTTACATTGTGATAACAAAGTTGCCAATGATATTGCGACAAATCCTATATTTCATGAAATGACAAAGCATATCAAAATTGATTGTCAGTTTGTCTAACACAAAATTCAGGAAGAGGTTATCAAAACAATGTATATCCGAACTTTGGAGCAACCAGCAAACATATTCACAAAGCCATTGTGTAGTCGACAACATTCATATTTACTTCACAAGCTTGGGGTTTTCAACATCTACAAACTACCAGCTTGAGGGGGAGTGATGCAATATGGAATGAAATTAAAGATTGATGAGATCATGCATCATGGAATCAAGTAGATTACAAGATATCCAAGAATTAACTTATTTAAATTATACTGTAATTGCACCCTTGATTAGATTCCTTATAATGTTCTTTGATTCTTTGTACAAATTAAACTCATTGTAAAAACAATAGACACAATACAATATACAGACTTTTTGAGTCTTCTTCCATTCTGTTTCTTCTTGCCTTCTTTGGCAACCTAGTTGCTCCTTTTGTATCTTGTTGCTTTGTTTCTGACAAGACGGAATAATAAGCAAAACATTGTTTCAAGGTGACAAATGATCATAACTTACTTAGTCTTAAGGTTATAAAAACATCTTTTTCCATTTTTTCTAATTTCCAAATCTCATTATCCGTTACGCTTATCCAATTTTGTTGGTCGGCTGAGGAATAAAGTAGACTTCCCAATGTTCTCATAGCTAAGGAACACCAACACATTTCTCCAATTTTTACTAGGTCGGGATGTTGCTTTTCATGACCTTCTTGAAATGCACATTTAATAAACAAGGACAAACATTCATCCTTTGAAAGACCTTGTAAAGTGTATACATACATATTGCCTATAATCGAAGCAACACGATGATTATGTGTAGCGACTAAAATTTTACTTGCATAAGCGCCTATCATCAATAAAGATTTCAATTCAATTCATTTTTCACGAGCTTCATTCCACACATCATCCAATATGAGGAGATCTTTTTTTCACTCAAAATTAGTTGCAATATTTCTTAGAATTGGTTAAGATCCAAGTTGCTATAATCTTGATTAGTTGCAAACTTTACAAATTTTATTATCAATTGTTTTAGATCAAAATCCTCCAAGACACAAATCGAAATTTTTAATTCAGAAGGTTCAACTACAATTGCATCATTACAAACCAGTTTTTCACGAGTAGTTTTTCCCAAACCTCCCATTCCAACAATTGTAATCATAGAGAGATCTTCAACATCACTTAGAGACATTACTAGTTTTGTGATGTTTTCTTTCACCTTATCTCTAGCAATAACATCTAAAGCTCATACAAAGAAGTGGGTTCCCTCTCCCTAGCTATACCATATTTATTGTCAACTTTCTCAATAAGAACAAAATTACCCTTATCAGATGAAATTTCTGGAAGAATAGAGAGTAATATGAAATTAAAAATTAGTAAACACACAAACCACAAAAAGTAAAGAGAAAGAAGAAATATGTGCGATTTACCTTAGTTCACCCAATTAACAAGCTACATTACACAAAGTCAATATTATTGCAATATTGTCTCACCACTCTCATTACAATGAAAGTAATTTGTCCTATGATTGTTATCACTCACATACAAGAGAAAAAGATGCTTATATACTAGGTTTAAACTATAAAAACCTAATATTACAAGGATTTATATTCCCAAGCCCAAACCTGAATTAATGCTTAACATGCAAAGAAGAAGTAAAATGTATGGTTCCTTCTGTCAGTTGGAAGAATTAGAGTTTAAAATACAGACATTTCAATTGAAATTGAATTTTTGTACGCTTGAATATTTACCAGCTTTTCTTTTATTCCGTTCAAGCTTCTCCTAGTACATATAAATGCAATAAATTAAGGAAAAGAAGGAGAAACTAAGAATAGATTGGGTTTTTAGCAATTCAAATACTTTCATTTTTAAAATTCACATAAATCAATCAGATTGTTAATTTAAGGTTTAAATAAAACCAAGTATTTCATGACAAATTTTCCTACTAATCAATTGAAGAAGAAGACATAGATGGATTAATCATACCTAATTTTTGGTTGATTTGATAATCTCTCCATCAAGTTCAATCTTGGAGATAAGAGCAATCTTGGGCCAATCTTCACCTGTTTCTGGTTTGCATCTTTCACTCAGTTTAGGACAATTTTCAATTTGTAATTCTCTCAAATCAGTCAGACAATTAAAATCCTTGGGCAAAGATGACAGTTCTAGACAATCCTGAATATGAACATCTTGAAGTTATTTGAGATCCTGCATTGACTCTGGTAACGCCTTGAAGTTGGAACAATCTTCAATATTCAAATTCTGCAAAGTGTTTGCTGAACCTTGAAGAAGCCACTGTGGCAATTCCTCCAACTGTGGTAATTTTTTTAATAAAATGCACTCGAAGGTGAGCCCTTGGGATACTAAGGTCTTGATGGTTGTCTTCCCTTTCTATTCCCATACTCAAAGCAAGATTAAGCTTTTCACAATCATCCAATATCAAATTCTCTAATGAGTTTAGGTATTTTATACCATATGGTAATGAGATTAGATTCAGACAATTTCCAATATATAATGATCTAAGGGCTTTTAGATAACTAATATCTTCAAATAAATATTCTAAATTCGTACACCCCTAAATTCCCAAAAACCAAAGAGGTTTTAAGCACCCAACTCCATTCTTTGATAGAAACCTCTGTTTTGTGGTAAACACAAACAATTGGAGATTAATTAGGTACCTAATGTCTTTTGGCAAATCTTTTAATTCTTCACAATAAAGAAGTGATACAGTCTGCAAATGTTGAAGCTTGCAAATGGAATCAGGGAGTTTTCTTTTTTTATTATTCCTCATACCGAGATATCTTAAATGCCTCAAATCACCAATTCTTTTGGGCAATACGTCAATTCCAAGCTTATCTAGTCTAATCACTCGCAAGAACTTGAACCTTGAAATGCACGATTCAATGAATTCTTGGCTAGCTCCTTTTCCTTCAATTTCAAAGGAATTAATGGATCTCAATTGACCTAAATTGGATAAGAAGCTTGGAGGATTTATTTTGTGTGTATCAACATCAATCAAAGACAAATGTCAGATTGTTTTGGTAAAACATTGGTCACCTGAGTTCAATATTAAGCACTCATTTTTCATCAATGACATGGCAAGATCATGCATCAAATCATGCATTTTAAATGTATAAAAACCATACTGTAGTTCAAAATCTTGGAAGAAAGATCTTGATGCTAATTCCTTTAAATACTGTATGCCAACACTTTCTAGATCTTGATTCTTGGTAGAAGATTGAAGAAGCCCATGGGCCATCCAGAATTGAATTAATTCAAAATTCGCAAACTTATAATCTTTAGGAAACATACAACAATAGGCAAAACATGGTTTCAAGTAAGATGGCAATTGATCATAACTTAATCTTAAAGCAGGTAAAATGTCATCTTTCTTTTGATCTAAATTCCAAATCTCATTATCCCTCACATATGTCCAATCATGATCATCAGTTGAGGAATATAGTAGGCTTCCTAATGTTGTCACTGCTAAAGGAATTCCGCCACATTTTTTCACAATTTCTTCTCCAATTTTAATCAGGTTAGGATGTTGTTTCTCTTGCCCTTCCTTAAATGCACATTTCGATAACAAAGACAAGCAGCATCAACATCGCTCATTGTGCCCATAATTGAGGCAACACGATCGCTACGTGTGGTTACTAAGACTACACTCCCATTACCACTTTCTGACAAAATATTTTTCAATTCAATTCAATCCATGAGCTACGATCTTCATTCCAAACATCGTCCATAACTAGTAAGTATCTCTTACCATTCAAAGTCTCTCTCAACATCTTCTGCAATTCATCCATATCCAACTCACTACGATTTTGACCAGTTGTAGACTTGACGATTTTCATCATTAATTGTTTCAAACCAAAATCGTCCGAGACACAGATCCACATTCTTGAATCAAAATATTTACATATCCTATCATCATTGTAGGCCAGTTTTGCAAGAGTGGTTTTTCCAAGTCCTCCAATGCCCACAATAGGAATGATAGACAAGTTTTGACCATCATTTGAGTGGTCTATTATTAGCTTTATGATCTCTTCTAAATGATCATCTCTACCAATAACATCTGAAGCAACCACAAAGGAATGTGTCATTTCCCTTCCTCTATTCACAACACGCCTATTATCATCTCGTTCAGTGAGATGAAATTTACTCTTTTGTTTTACGTGCCATCTTGTAACGAATAGCAAGTGGATTTGAGGATGATACCAAGTAGCGTACCTTTTTTCCAATGCTTTGCTGATCTAGAACTTGTTTCCGAACAACTTCAACCTCGAGCTCATCCAGAACATCTTCAGCATCGTAACAGGCATCGGTGAGCTTTTGCAGCCAATCTCTTAACTGGTGACGCTGAGCTTGCTTCTCCTCAGCATCTAAAAGCACAGCTTTCACAGAGGACAATGTCTTCTGGAGTTTTTTTAGCTCATCTTTCACACCCCATGTTGATGATATTTGTTGATAAACAAGTGTTCCTAACTTTTCAACGAGGCCAAAAGTCAGCGATTCAGCCATGGTAAATTCCGAAATTAAAGACAAGGGGGTTTCTTCAATCAACGCAATTATGCCAGTGCAGATGTATATTCAATTATTCATGAATGCAGAATATAAGTTGTGTAGTGGTTTCATTAATCAACGGTTGGTGAAGTCAACTCAAGCAGGATGACTAGATGCTCTCCATCTAACCTAATGAACAAGAAAAAAAAAGTTGGAGATAGTATTTTTAATGTTAACTCAACATGCAACCTCTAAATCTTTTAATTGCATTAGATTAATAGTTATAAATAAAATGGCTTGACGGAAATGTTGTTAACCTTTATGTCTTTCCAGAATCCATCTTTACATTAATTAAAAGGGTAAAATGGGTTATTTAATTAGGCTAAATTGGCTATGAATTGGACTTATATGGGCAAACTTTATGTGGGCTTAGATTGCATTGTGATTTGTAGCCCAACAAAAACAGTGGCCTCCATGTGGATGAAACCACTCATCACTGCCAAAAAAGAATTTTAATACTTTACTATTAGATTACTCTTTCAGATTTTTAAAAAATAAAAAATCTTTTGTAAATTTTTATGTAAAAAAAAAAAATTCTTAAGTTCTTGCCATCAAGATGGTATATCTATATGTGGATGATATGTCTCTTTTTTCTAAGATTTAGGCCGTCAAGATGGTCTAGTGCATTAAAATTATAAGATATATCTTTGGAAGTATATTATTTACTCTATAATATTTTTTTTTAATTAACAGTATCTTTATATAAAAAAAAATGAAAAAGAAAAGGTTTTTGTGTTTGTTTTTGTTTTTGTTTTTTTTTTTTGTTTTTGTTTTTTTGTTTTTTTTTAAGCATTGTTTTCCAACTTTTGTACTCCAAGTAACATATAATTATTAATTAATCTCAAGTCAATATATGCATGATAAAATAATACAATGAATGAAATATAATCTTGGGCTAGTTTTTTAGTGTTCTCAAGTTTTTAAAAATTATCTGGCAAAAGCTAAGTTTGAGGATGTTCACAAGAAAAATCACCTTGTGAGGTTTTGAAAATTAATCAAAAGCATCATTAGGAGTTGACACTATTTCATTCCTTAATAAACTTATACAAAACAACTATTTTCCCCCCACATTATTCGTGCGATAAATTATACTTAGTAATAACAGTTAAAGCTATTTTCCTCCCCCGAAGTATCCAAAATTGTGTTCCAAAACTATCGCATATTACACAAACACCTCCCTTGTAGTTAGGGTCGTTCGCTTACCGAATCGGATCCAGTTCTATACAAAATTAAAAAATAAAAACACTTTTTCAAAAACCCTAAATCAATTAAACCTAAAATCTAGTTCTCCACTAAACCAAATCTCATCTTCTCGACTTCTCCTTCTCATAGTCGTCTGTTCTTGTTGCTCTAGTCAGCAACCGCTCGTCACTCGCCAGTCCTTCCGCTATTCATCGTTATCGCATTACAGCCGACAACAGTCGCTTCTCACCTCATTACCTTAGTCCTCCTTCAGTCACTATTCGCTTAGGTAACTATTTTAATTAATCTTTGGGTCATTGGTCATTTGCTTAGTTGAAAGTAGACGGGTTAAATGTTTGGTTGTTTGCTCGTATGGAAATTCATAAATTCATGTATGGAGCAACCTTCCAGAATGGGCTTCGACAATAGCCCACCAAAGTCAGGCCATCGGAACAAGGTAAGTAGGATTCTTCCTCTTCAGTTATATCTTGATCCATCCAAGATTTCGTATCTTGGATGAATTAGGACTCTTGCTGCTAATGAGGCAAGTGAATCAAGGTCTTCTTTATTCACTAGATATCCTCCTATGTGGATTCCGAATCCTACTAGGATACGAACATCCCACAACTACTATATAAACAGGGGTTATCCCACTGTTTAGGCATTGAACATTACACCTCCTGACCCTGTAGTTCTCACTCTTGAGAGCTATACTCCGACTCCGTGGTCTTAGTTCCCTACTAAGCTACTGGTAATCCTTCCTTTCCCTTAACCCCCATTAAAAAGCCTTCATTAGCAAACACCACCTTGGTGTTTTCCGTTTGCTTCATGTGGGTTCCTTCGTGTGTGCGTGTATAGGTGCAACAGATTATCAGTGGCTTTAACCTCACGGGATCAGACCCTACTTCAGCAACCGTAGATTTTGTTGTCTATAGTTTGGTGCCCACTGTGGGGCCTCTAGCAATCAACATTCCCTCAACACTCTGCACCACAAGGGAATCAATCATGATTGAGACAACAGACAATGCACCACAGATCTCTCGACAAAAATCGAGGCTTTAATGGCCATGATGCAGCAAAAGTAAGATAAAGTGGCAGCATTAGAGGTTGAGAATGCAAACATCCGGACTAAAAATCAAACTTTGTGAGAGTAGGTAAACCAGTTCAATTAACTTGACTTCACTCATGGTCAGGTGCTCGGGAATCGCTTTCGTATCTTGGTAAGCTCCATGCAAAATCTATCAACCCCTGACCCTAGAAGCTCAAATAGAGATCCACAATCCCACATTCAGTCGTCCTTAACGGATGGCTCAGCCTTAAACCAACCGATCCATCCTTACAAACATCGCTCCCAACTGGTCCACCACTCACACTCAACCCCATTACCGAGACAATCCTAAACTAGCAATTGCAAACATCAGCCATTGTCAATAATCCTACCCAATCTACCATGATCGATAATCCGTATCCGCAAACGCCACTAGGCTTGGCTCTCCCTCACGGGTCAATTGGACAACACCATGCTCAACAAACCAATCCTAGCACAATTCATCTCCACAGCTAAAGCCATCCGCCAAGCACACCCTTAACCATCCACGCCAAGTGCAACAATCGTTTGATTACAATTGGACTAGCTCAACCCAAAGGGGCAACTGAGTATCCCAACCCCCAGCTGAACTACCATGGAACACATCCCTAGTCCACACGCTATGACATGACTTGTTTGAGAGGTGCGACTGGATCACAGGCACACAATTAGAGTGTTAACGCTCAACTATTAGCCACGAGCGCTCTCGAGCAAATATTAGCGAAGAAATTGGCGAATATGAAGGCCATGATGAGGCGCATACCGGGAGTGCCCATCCCCACAAAGAACAACCTACCCTACAACTACGCAGATTCGCCCTTTGTGGATTCAATAGCCCTAGCTGAGATGCCACCTAAGTTCACAATTCCCAACATGAAGCCATATGATAGGATAACCAACCCAGACGATCACATAGCCTCATATAAATAGCGAATGTTCGCCGCCTCCATACCATGGGATCTCAGGGAAGTCTACATGTGCAGGAGCTTTGGTTCCAGCCTCTCGGGACTAGACTTACAGTGGTACTCTAATCTCTCCAACAACACCATAAGTTCCTTTGCCCAACTGGTCGACACCTTTGTCAAACAATTTGCTAACAGCAAGAAGTTAGAAAAGTTGTCCATCGATTTGTACTGGGTGTACCAAAGGAAGGGCAAGCCATTGCGAGAATATGTTAGCTGCTCCAATAAGGAGAAGATCTCAATCCTTTCTTGCAACCCCAAGACTACAATAGATGTATTCAGGAAAGGGCTCCTTCCTAATGGCGAACTATACAAGAACCTCACTATGCCTATGCGGTGATCCAGATCAGATAGGAAGAAGATGAAGCCAACCGAATGGGGCATAATCGCTACAATGATCGTCACTAGAAGCGCGATGATAGGCGCCTAAAAGCTATCTCTTATGAGCTGCATTATCCCACTCAAACACGCGGTCTCAACTCTCATAACAAGAAACCATACAACAGGCAGCTGGCCTGCCTGAATAGGCATCCATCTAGTTCCACTCTGTTCAAAGTTCCAGAGTACAACATCAACGTTGAGCCCACCTAATTGATAACAATCATGAAAGGTATGGGGTTGACTGTCAAGTGGCCTATGAAGTTAGATCTGGATGCCAAGAGAGACACCTCCAAGTGGTGTGAATTCCATAATGATGACGGACACAATACAGTTGATTGTATCACCCTGAGACTTGAGGTCACGGCATTACTAAAGAGAGTGCACTTGAGAGATCTATTGATCGACAAAAAGAAGCAAACCATGAATCAAAGAAAGAACAAAGAGCAATCTCCCCCTCCTAAAGATCCAAAACCCAAGGGCTTCTACAACATCATATCTGGGGGTTCAATAATTAGCGAGGTTAGTTATTCATCAGCAAAGAGACATGCCCGAGCCAGTTACCACCAAGAAGTTCATTCAACTCATCCACCCATCTAGACATCATCAAAACAAATGATCTAGTTTGAAGATGATGACCCTGTCACCCTAACTGTCATGCATCATGATGCCCTAGTGATCAGCCTACAAATAGCCAATATCCTCGTCAGGAGAATTTTTATAAATGAAGGATCCTCAGCCAACATACTATTTCTTAAAGCAGTGAAAGTGAAGGGATTAGATGAAGCTAACATCAACAGGGGCCCAACCATCCTAGTCGGGCTCAGTTCAGAGCAAAAGTGCACTATTAGAGAAATTGTTCTTCCAGTCTATGCATGCGGTGTGAATTGCCAAATAGTCCTCCTGGTCCTTGACTGTCCCTCCCCCTACAATGTCATCATGGGCTGACCCTAGATCCATGATATAAGAGTTGTTCTGTCTATATTCCACCAGACAATCAGGGTCCCCACCAAATGGGGAATGAGTGAAATCAAGGGCAAGACTTCCAAAGAATGCTACAAGAATGCCCTCATAGGTAAGCTCAAACTTCATAAAAATTACAGTCAGGTCTAACTTCTAGAGCCAAGTTTGACAAACCATCGATAGAGGAGTTGGACGAGGTACAGACACATCTAGACTATCCCGAGAGGAAGACTTAAATTGGGTCACGATTAAGTCCCACCATTAGAGAACAACTGATCAAATTCTACGATAGAACAACGATTATTTCACCTGGTCTCATTCAAATATGATAGGGATCAATCCTGATGCCATCGTCCACCAACTACAGGTGGACCCCAATCATCATCTAGTAAAATAGAAGCGAAAGAAGTTAGCTCCAGAGAGAAACCAAGTCATCAATGAGGAGATTGAGAAACTGTTGGCCAATGGGCTATTACGAGAGGTGCACTATCTATAATGGCTGGCAAATGTAGTGGTGGTCAAGAAGAAGAATGGAAAATAGAGAGTCTGTATAGACGTCATTGATTTGAACAAAGCATGCCCGAAAGACTCATTCCCACTCCCTCATATAGACATGATGGTGGATGCTACAGTAGGACACGAGCTGCTTAGCTTCAAGAATGCCTTCTTTGGCTACAACCAGATCTTGATACACCCGAATGACCAAGAGAAGACATCTTTCATCACTAAGAGAGACACATACTGCTACAAAGTGATGTCTTTTGGACTCAAGAATGCAGGGGCAACTTATTAGCGACTAGTAAATAAGATGTTCGCCAAGCAACTGGGAGACACGATGGTGGTGTATATTGATGAAATGCTTGTCAAATCCTTGATGGCTGAGCAACACCTTGATCACTTGAGCCAAGCATTCTCAGTACTTAGGAAGTATAATTTGAAGCTTAACCCTGCTAAGTGCTCATTTGGGGTCTCATCAAAGAAGTTCTTGGGCTACATGGTAACTCAACGTGGAATAGAAGCGAACCCTGATCAAATCTGAGTTGTGCTGAACATACCCTTTTCCACAAGCATTAAAGATGTCCAGCGTTTGGCTGGGCAAGTGGCCGCCTTGAGTAGATACATCTCTCGATTAGTTGACAAATGCCACTTGTTCTTCTCTCCACTCAAGAAATCAAAGGAGTTTGAATGGACCCCAGCTTGCGAAGAAGCCCTACAACAACTGAAAAGGTATTTGACTTCACCTCCTCTTCTATCCAAATCCCTCACAGGAGAGACACTTTATACATACTTAGCTGTCTCTAAAATAGTAGTCTCAACCGTCCTAGTTAGGGAGGACAATAGGAAGTAGTTGCCTATGTATTACGTGAGTGAGTCGCTCTTTGATGTTGAGACTCGTTACAGCCAGCTGGAGAAGTTGGCCTTATCACTCATCCATGCCTTTGGAAAGCTTCGCCCATATTTCCAATGCCATTTCATATCGTCCTTACCACTTTCCCATTGAAGAAGAACCTCCACAAACCAGAACTGTCAGGATGACTCACCCAATGGATGGTTAAGCTGAGCAAATTTGATGTGTCCTACCAACCTTGAATAGCCGTTAAGTCTCAAGCACTAACTGATTTCATAACTGACTTCACGCCTAACACATCTATCTAGGCAAAGAGATAGTTGATGTGCATGACAAATTTTGGGTCTCGCAAGTGGGCTTTCTCAGTAGACGGATCCAGTAATTCAAATAGAAGCGGCTTGGCCATTGTGCTAATCTCACTAGAGGGAGACATTATCCAAAGGGCAATTAGATGCGGCTTCAAGTACACTAACAATGAGGTTGAGTATGAGGCACTGATAGTTAGGCTCACCTTAGCAAAAGACGTAAAAGTGAAGAAACTGGAGGTCAAGTTAGTCTCACAATTAGTGGTAAATCAGTTCCAAGGAAATTACCAAGCCCGAGATTCGAAGAGGAATATATACCTCAGCATAGTGAAAGAACGTCAATCTTCCTTCGAAGAATTTACAATCATGCAAGTACTGAGAACCGAGAATGCTCACGTAGACACCCTAGTCAACCTCAGATCATCTTTTCAAGGGTAATTTCTAGCAACCGTCCCACTTATGTTTTCGTAGTGGCCTGCAGGCTGGAAAGATCCTAAGCCAGAAGACACTCACACCCTCAAAGAGACCCTAAAAATGTTAGACATCAGCTCGGTTGACTCATGGATGACACTAATCATCCGATACTTGGTAAATGATGAACTTCTCCCCGACAGGAACAAAGCCTATCGACCAAAAAGCCAATGCTATCAGATTCACGATCTATGAAGGTCAGTTGCTAAAGAAGTCATTTTCTAGCCCCTATCTCAAGTGTATTACTCCGAAACATGCCAAATATGTCCTTGCTGAGATACGTGAAGGCGAGTGTAAGAACCATGTTGGGGGACACAGTCTGACCCACCAAGTGATCACAGCCAGTTATTACTGGCCTACCATGAGAGTTAATTCAATAGTCGACGGTAGAGGGTGTGATAGTTGTCAAAGATTCATCAATGTCTCGCACCTACCTCTTGAAAGACTAAATTCCATCCTCACTCCTTGGCCATTTATGAAGTGGGGTATAGACATAGTCAGTAAACTCCCGACCGCACTGAGGCAACGAGTATACATGTTAGCGATCACCGACTACTTCACCAAGTAGATAGAAGTCGAGGCATTCGCCCAAGTGCAAGACAAAGAAGTGAAGGGATTCATCTAGAAGAATGTGATATGTAGATTCGGCATACCGAAGGAGTTAGCCATTGATAATGGGTCCCAGTTCATCAGTTTAGGGTTCAGGGACTTCTATGATACATGCAGTATCAAGCTGAGCTTCTCAAAACCTCACTCCTCAACCAAATGGGCAGGCAGAGTCTTCCAATAAAATGGCTATTCAGACACTCAAGAAACATCTCTAGAAAGCTAAGGGAGCCTAGGTAAACGAACTACCAGGAGCACTATGGTCTTACCAAACAACCGCCTACTCATCCACCGGAGAGACCCCCTTCTCACTAGCATACGACTCTAAGGCAATCATCCCAGCTAAGATGTATATCCCTTCAACCAGATTCTAATCAACGAATCAGCAAACCAATGATGAGAAGCTTTGTCACTACCTAGATACCATTGACGAACTGAGGGAGCAGGATCAAATAAAGAATGCCATCTATCAGCAACGAGTCACTCGGCATTACAACCAAAATATTCGAGTGAGAACTTTCAAAGAAAGAGATTGGGTGCTTCAAAAAGTTTTTCAAAAAACTAGGGAAGTCAACGCTAAGAAGCATGGCCCTAACTAAGAAGGCCCGTACACGATAACCAAAGCAATGGACAAAGGCACCTAGAGGCTCCAAACTCCTAAGGGTAAAGAAGTTAGTAACAGTTGAAATGTCATCCATCTCAAACGGTAATATTTTAGCGATCTGTTTTTATGTTCCCTTTTTGTTTTTTTGTTTAATGAAAGAGTGAGTGAGCCTGTCCACCTCCCCTTTAGTCAATCGGCCTTTCAGCCAGTATCAATAAAAGGATTATTCAGTGAATAAAACTCATCAACTTCAATGGATTTATGTCGTCTCGGTTGCGAGGCCCGAATTACATCAACAGTCGATCATGCCGACAGGGCCTCGATACTTACATCTACAAAACTTTTTAACTTCAATGAATTTACATCAACTCGGTTGCGAGGCCAGAATTACATTAACAGTCAGTTACGCCGACAAGGCCTCAATACTTACATCTACAAAACTTTTCAACTTCAATAGATTTACATCGACTCGGTTGCGAAGCCCAAATTACATCGACAGTCGGTCACGTCGACAGGGCCTTGGTACTTACATTTACAAAACTTTTCAACTTCAATGGATTTACATCAGCTCGGTTGTGAGGCTCGAATTACATTGACAGTCGGTCACGTCGACAAAGCCTCAGTACTTTTAACATCTACAAATTTTTCTACTACAAGTGGTTTACATTGACTCGATCGCGAGGCCTGAATTACATCGACAGTCGGTCACGCCGACTGGGCCTCGCATACATAGCGCCGACTACAGTTATTAAACTCTAATCAATACACAGTTGCCCATGCCGATCAAGCCTCGGAACATTTGGATTCAAGTCTATTAATTTATGTCTACAGGGCTGTGATGGCTTACATTGATGGTCGACCATGTCGACTAAAGCCGTAACATCCAAAATGCACCAACTTACAAGGATAGTCGGCCAAGCCGACCCAATCCTTAGGCACATACATTAAGGGATCTGGGCACTTGGCCCAAGCATTCGAATCCTTAAAAAGTCAAAAATACTTTGAACATACAACTATGCAGCAAAGCGAAGAAACCATAATAATCGATAAAAGGAAAGCAATCTATTATAAGTTCAAAGCCGAATAGGTAGAGGGTTTTATATGAACAAAGGTAAACAAGGCACCATGCGCTTGAAAATCTAAGACAAAAAGTACATAGAAACTAAGGGTTAGCATGACCCGTCTAATCCTCCTAAGTCGACTGATCTCCAATCTGCTTGACTTCCTTTTCTTGGTCAACTAACCCACCAACAGTAACTACGTCTTTTGTAGACTCAGTTAAGCCCACCAGGAACTCATCCTGATTTTCAACGACTTCTGTCTGGTCCTTCAAATTAGAATCAATTTGCCTACCTAGCGTTCAATCATCGACACTAGCCGTCTTAACTTCTATTTCTTTCTAGAGCTCGATGTCACCGTCAGGATCCCAAAGCAAAGTCTTCTCAGCCTTGTATTCTTTCATCAGTTCGGTGCAGGCCTTAATCATTGCATCCTCTATGATAGACTTGCAACGCTCCCAGAGGGCGGCTGACTCTTCCTTTTTCTTGGCTAGTTCTCTCTTTGCATTAGAGAGCACTTTCTCAGTTTCAACTAATGCCCTCTTCAATTCAGTGGAGTATGACTCAGCCAGCTTCTGTTTGGCGAGACTTTCATTGGCACTCTTCAATGCTTGAGACTCCTAGTTCTTTAAATTGGTGTTAGACTTGGTTAATTCATGGATCTGCGCATCCTGGGCGATCACAACCTTCTTCAAATAGAGCACCCCGCTCAAAGCCTACAAGAAATCTTGAATTAGTTCCATAACTTGGCGAGAACAGAATAGCAACTGGAAGGTACCTAAAGTTGTCGAGTCACTACCCACTCACCGCAGCAATCACACCCATCTGGTTCAGTCGGGTCTCGTTAGCCAGTAGTAGGAATGATTCCGCTAGGTTACCCATCCCAACCGTATCAGAGTAAATCGAGGTCATATTGGGAAGGGTGATAGTCACCTTTTCATCCTCTTCAAAAGGAACTTACTCAGATGATTCGGCTCCAACAGACAACTGATCGACTACTAGAGTATACTCGATTTGCTGACCTTGAGCCTTCTTGTGGGCTGACTGCCTCTTCCTCTTAGCTCTGCATTGTGCGGCCACGTCACTCACGTCCGGGATATCCACCTTTAAGTTTCTCATCAACCTCTTTGTAAAGGCAAACTCCTCGGGTGCTAGTGGATGAAGAAACGAGTGGCCAAATAAAATATGATTGTTGTAGCAGACAAATAACACGTGCCAATACTGCTTCAACGAGGGGAAAGGGATACCTCTTTGAACAGCCTCCACTCTGACCCACAGATGACACATCCTTAGGTTGGACTCTTTCAAGATCACCCTTCAATCTCTCTCTTCCTTTGGAATGGCAAGAACTTCCGTCGTCATCATGTCAAGACCGTCTGAGCTCTATCCGACTCGATTGAAGTCGGGATCTGCAAAAGACAGAGAGAATAAGACTTAGTAATCACAATTATTAAGCAAGAATCAGTCTCTCAACTATGGCTCTCCATGTATATGATATCTCCCCCAGCTTCTTTCGTCGAATATAGCCTTGCCCTTCGTGAAGAAGAACCTCTCCTTCTAATTCTTGTTGCTCAACCTCAAGTTTGTCACCAAGTGGCGTTGATCGTGCCTAAGGGTGATTGAGTATCTACTCTTCTCTCGGTCATGCTCCTTCAGATAATAGAAGTACAGGAATTCATGAAGACTGAACATGACTCGGTTCTGGACACATAACACCTCCAAGCACAACAATATCTCCAAGAGTTTGGCATGATCTGTGTTGGCACGATCATAAAATGATTCAATACTTCCCAGACGAGCCAAGGTATGGGGAGGCGTAGTCCATCATGAAACCATATCTCATACGCACTCACCCATCCCTTAGCTTCCCAATCGACCCTCTCATAACTCTTTAGGATCGTGATATCCACTGAACCAAAGATGTAGTACCGCATCCGAATCCATCACTGATCATTCTCTTTAAGCAAAGGCGGATAGTTGGCATCTAGGATCCTGCTACCCAATCAGCTAGGCTTCTCTACCAAGCCATTACTGGTTGAAGTATCACTCCCATAGCCTCTCGACTCATTCTCCTTCTCCTTCCCACTCATCCCTTGCCCATCTGAACTGCTACCATTTGACTCAACAGTATCACCTGGCTGGGAGATTGCTACGTTCACCTTTTAGGAATGCCTATTGGGACATTGCCTTCTTCTAACATTACGACCATGGTAGGAGCCTGCTCATACTCGCCCCTGCATCCATCTCCATATGATCCTCCTTGCTCGACTCGGAGTGAGACATCGGGTGATGATTCAAACAACTCTCAACATTTGACTCGGTCTGGCAGATCGACAAGATGATCAAGTCTAACCTAACGTCAATAATCTTCACCCAAGCTAACGTTTCACTTGACATGGACAATGATGCCAAGGCGAGCCAAATGGATACCGAGAGTAAGTCAACTCCATCTTCTCGCAACCGATGGAAGCTAAAAAACCCGTAAATCGCAAGAAACACGGAAAAATAATGATTTTGCTATAAATTAGGAACTCGCCAAAACCAAACCAAAGAACTTGCTAAATCCCATGCTACCTGCTTAACAACATTTCTAGGGCTTATTAGACTCGGTTTCTTGAGAAAAAGAAACAAGAAACCAGTGGAAAAATACAAAAACTTCGAACTCCTTCGGAATTTCTCCAAAAACTATCCTAAACACATCGAAATTTTTCCCAGAGAACATAAAGAATAGAAAAACAAGGAAAACGAACTCATATTTGAAGAAGTGCTAAGACTTTACCATGAACAGAAGAAAGACTCGCCTGAATCGCCACCGTAGAGAAAATTTTCAAGTAAACTGAAGTAAAAGTTTTTTTAAATGCCGAAAACAAAATGAAAAGACGAAGGTGTCTAAGGGATTTATCTTTCTCCACATTCCCACCTTGTTAGAGGGAACACATGGCACCTAGCGATTGGACACGACCTTTTGCATTCCCACTCAAAAAAAAAAAAAAAAAAAAAGCCCACCTCTGTTGTACATGTATCGCATGGCAAAATCATTTCGGGATCTGCAATCTTCATTCTCCTGCTCAAACCCAATGAAACCCTACGGTACACGTGTCCCACTATCAAAGCGCCACCAAGTCACTCAAACGAGACTTTGTCCATCTAGACGAGCCGACCCTGTCTCAGTACAAAAGACAAGTATCTTAGGTTCAGACTATATAGGTGTTCGGCCTTAGCAGCCAACCAAATATTACTTAGGGACACATCTCGCACCCTGTTACTCAACTCGACCAACCTAGCGAACACGGCTGCCGAGACCGCGCCCCTTATCCTAACAACTGACTCAACCAATCGAATGGAGTCAATCGCGCAAAAGCATAAGGTTACAACCAGTGGAAGCATTGCACGTCGCACTAGGACGGCGCACATCCATTTAGTCAAGAGAGTAGTCACTTACCCTGGCAGACTGCCTACTAGCATGATCAATCCCCTACCAGATCGACTATTCTCTAAGCAAAATACCTTTTAACTTAGAGAGTGAGGGGATAAATGTAGGGGTCAAAAACCACCTGGGTCTCTATCAGGCCCAAGTCTTCATCTTCTATCACAAGGGCCTAAGGGCATGGTCCAACTCTGGTTGGGTCACACTTGATTCTGTGACTTGGGCCCAAGTCTAGCAAGCTTCCAGAATGGGCTTCGACAACAGCCTACCAAAGGTCAGGCCTCCGGAACAAGGTAAGTAGGATTCTTCCTCTTTGGTTCTATCCTGATCCATCCAAGATTTCGTATCTTGGATGAATTTAGACTCTTGCTGCTAATGAGGTAAGTGAATCAAGGTCATCCTTATTCACTAGATCTCTTCCTATGTGGATTTCAAATCCTATTGGGATACAAACATCCTATAACTACTATATAAACAGAGGTCATCCTACTGTTTAGGCATTGAACATTACACCTTATAACCCTATAGTTCTCAATCTTGAGAGCTATACTCCAACTCCCTAGTCTTAGTTCCCTACTAAGCTACTAGATCCTTCCTTTCCCTTAACCCCCATTAAAAAGCCTTTATTATCTTTACTGACTTGAGCGTCGGAGTGCCTACAACAAACACCACTCCAATGTTTTCTGTTCGCTTCACGTGGGTTCATTTGTGTATGTGCAGGTGAAGTAGATTGTTAGTGGCCTCAACCTCACGGGATCAGACCCTACTTCAACAACCGTAGATTTTGACGTCTACAAACAATATCTTTGCAAATTGTATAACATATTTGTTTCTCCTTAAACTTCTTTTTTCTTAAACTTCTTTTTCTTGTTTAAGAAAAAGAAGTTTAAGGAGATTTATGAAAAGACTATAACATACCCCTGGTTTAATAAAAAATGAATTTAAGGTAATCATGAAACGATTAAAATACCCTTGGTTTAAGAAAAGAGAGTTCATGGAGATTGATGAAAAGACTAAAATACCCTTGGTTTTAGAAAAAAAAATTTGAGTTTTCGTATCACATGATCAGTCTGTAAAAAATACATTTTACAAATGACATTGTTATCACAAAGTAGAAAAAATTATAAAATATATGTTTAAAGATTTAATATAATCTTTTTTTATATTTAAGAAAAAATATTGTGTAAATTAAATATTTTTGTCACACATTTTTTAGTTAGTAAATTGATTTTTTTATCAAAAAATGGTGTAAATTAAATATTTTTGTACCTTTTTTGGTTTGTAAATTATTTTTTATTGTTTTTGGTTTTATGAATATCAAGGTTATTTCTTACTTTTCCTATGTAAGAACATGATATTACAAGGGCATTCAAGTCAATATCAATATGTTATTACCCATATTTCAATAAATATTAATTAAAAATTTATATAAAAATGTCAAATTAAGTTTGACGCCTTAAACTTCTTTTTCTCAAACCAAGGATATTTTAGTCTTTTCATCATTCACTTAAATTCCATTTTCTTAAACTAGGGGTACATTAGTCTTTTCATAAATCTTCTTAAACTCATTTTTTCTTAAACAAGAGGCATCTTTGTCTTTTTATCGGTCAACATTGGTCAATAGTGATCAACAATTAGATTTAACGGCGAAAATTAACAGTAGGAGAGGGGTTTGTGTAATACATGATAGATTTGGACCAAACACAATTTTGGATACTTTAGGGGAGGAAAATGGCTTTAATGCTAATAGTAAAGATGTCTATAGTCATATTATACAACTCTATTAGGAAAAATGAAACTGTTTATCCCCAAGCATGTTCTTTGATTAATTTTCAAAACCTAAGGACAATCTTTGAAAAATACACCCAAACTTAGAATCTACCTGATAATTCTATAAAATAGAAGGTAATCTATAAAAATATCTTTATAAACTTTATAACATAGCAGTACTCAAAATGTATATATCTAATAAATCCTATGTTAAAAGCATCTCCTAATCATATTTTCTTGTAAAGAAGATTTAAGCTAAAGAAGGTAGAATTTACCAGAGAATGCTCAAATACAAGATGTGAAGAAAAGAAGAAGTTTGTATTTTCTCTCTTGTGTATTCTATGTACAATTGTTGTGAATTTATACAAGAAAAGAATGTAACATAATGGAAAGAAAATATTTACAATAAAGACAAAATATGTATAAAGAAGGAAATGTAATATTTGATAATTGGTTTCTATTTTGATTCCTCAATTCACGTCTCAATTCAAGCCTTCTTTCCAATACTCCCTTTCAATCTTGTGGTTTATAAATGTCATAAACCCCAAGCTTGCATAAAAAATGCAATTGTCGTCTGCTTCCTAGACCTTTGTGAATATATCAATCGACTGATTCGTTGTTCGAATATGCATCGTCTTAATGATTCCTTCTTGAATCTCGTCTCTGAAAAAATGACAGTCTATCTCTATATACTTCGTTCTTTCATGAAACATGAGATTTGCTGCAATGTCATTTGCTGCTTTATTATCACAATATAGCTTGACAAGTTCTTTGACTAGAACTCCAAGATCTCTCAAAAGCCTAAGTATCCAGACAATTTCACATGTTGTGTAGGCCGTAGCCTTATATTCAACTTCTACTGATGATAATGACACTATGGACTACTTCTTTGTTTGCCATGAAATAAGGTTGTTTCCAAGCTTGACACAGAAACACATTAATGATCATCTTGACATTCGACATGATGCCCAATTTGAATCACAATAAGTAGAAACTTTCATCTTTCCTTCTCAACAAAGCAAAAGTCTTGGACCAGGACATCCTTTCAAGTATTTTATCATCTTGGTGGCATCATCCATGTGAGTTTGCCTAGGAGCATGCGTAAACTAACTAAGGATTGTAATGCATAATTTATATATGGCCGAATCATTGTAAGGTAAATGAGGCACCCTACTAGCCTTCGATAACTAGTGTGATCTTGCAAATAACGATCTTCTTCTTGTGACTGTCTCCCAGTGTCGTGTTCAAAACTTGTGAGTTTGATATTTTGTTCTATGGGAATAACACTAGGTTTGCATGGTGATAAGCCAGAATCAGATATTAGTTCTAAAGCATATTTCCGTTGACTTAAGGAAATAGCCATCGATGATCTCGCAATCTTAATGCCAAGGAAGAATTTTGGGGCTCCAAGATCCTTGATGCGGAAGCTTTTATTCAACATCTCCTTTAGAGCTCCGATAGCCCTTTCGTCATTTCCAGTGATAAGAATATCATCCACATACATAATGAGGCTAATACAAGATGCTTCATTATTCCATGTGAAAAGAGCATTGTCATTCTTTGATTGCTGGAAATCCATCTTCAATAAAGCTTCTGTAAATTTTGCATTCCACTGTCTTGAGGCTTGCTTCAATCTGTAAAGGGATTTTCTTAGACGACATACCATATTCGCCCCCTATCTACAAAGCTCGGGAGGAAGGTCCATGTAGATTTTTTCGTCCAAATTACCATAAGGAAATGCATTGTGGACATCCATTTGACGTAAGGGCCAATCTCAGGAAACACCTTTTGGCTACCAAAGTATGGATAGTGACAAGTTTGGCAATTAGTGAGAATGTTTCTTGAAAATCAAAGCCTTCTTACTAAGTGAATCCTTTTGGCTACCAAATGTGATTTATAGCGTTAAATCGACCCATCTACTCGATGCTTGATTTATACACCCATTTGCAGCCTATTAGTTTTCTTCAAGTAGGTCGTGGTACACTGTCTCATGTATGATTAAAGGCTAAAGCATTAAGCTCTTCCTCCATTGCTTGTTGCCATTCAAGGTATTGGACTCCATCAAAATAGGATGTCAGTTCTCGTGCTGCAAAAATTTGGTTGACGCACAGTCTGTGGGAAAAGGAAAGACAACCATACCCCATATAAGCAGACAAAAGGTAGGCGGTGGAATTAGAAATGGTAGGGAAACATAATACGTACTCCTAATCGATGGTCTAGTTGTGTGAGAGGAACGATGCATCGGTGCTTGTTCTAGTTCTACAAACATAGGAATCGGTAGATCCCCAATAGATTGATTGGTGTTAGGGATAGCTGGATCAGTAATGTCATTCTCTTTTGAATTATTCCTAACCATGGATGGCATGTCTAGACTTGGGTCCAAAGATGGGATCACTACAAGTTCAGGAGATATTGCATATTCAAAGGCTTCAGGGATTTGTTAAGAGGGGATGTTTTGAGATTTTGTTTATGTGAATGGAAAAATCTCTTCACAAAATACCACATCCTTACTTGTAAAGAATATACCCTAATCTAGATCAAACAACCTGTATCCTTTTTATAGCATTGCATAGCCCATAAAAACACGTCTTCTAGCCTGTGCATTGAGCTTATCATGTATCGATACAATTGTAGCATAACATAAACATCCAAAGACCTTTAGATGGTTGATATTAAGTTTTTTTTCTGAATAAAAGTTCATAAGGTGTTTTTCCTTTAAGAACTGTAGTTGACATTTGATTGATCAAATAAGTTGTCGTGACCACACATTCGCCCTAGAAAAAGTTTGGAATGTTGGCTTGGTGTTTTAGGGCCCTAGCTACCTCTTGTAGGTGTCGGTGTTTCTTTTTTACTATCCCATTTTGTTGAGGTGTGTATGTGTAGGACTTTTCATGAAGGATTCCATTGGAAATGAAAAGTGTTGAGCTTTGGTTGTTGGAACATTCTAGGCCATTATCAATACGGACCCGTTGTACTTTTGTTTGGAATTGAGTTTGGACCATATTAAGGAACTGCACAATATGGGAATAGGTTTGAGCTTTGTTGTTCATAAGGAAAACCCATGTTTCTCTAGTGTAGTCATGTATAATGGTTAGGAAGTAGCAGGACCCATCATGGTTAGGAATGTAATAAGGGCCCATATATCCATGCAAATTGGGGCAAAAGTTCTCGTGGTTGTAGATTGACTAATAGGAAAATTTGTTTTTGTTTGTTTGGCAAGGGGACAAATTGGACAATTTTGGTAAGGAATAATACTACTATGACCCGGACGTTGATGATAAATAAAAGAGTTTTTATAGCTATTTTTTGTATTGATAGAGTAACATTGTTATTGCTAATACAATTATTTAACTCTTTTATTGAATTCAACATTGTAGGAATGCATGACCAGAAGTATAATCGTTGATGAATTCTACCTAAGCCCGTCAGTTTGCCAATAAAACGGTCTTGAAATGTACACACAATAAGTAAGAATTGAACATAAAAATTATTGTTTGCAAAAATCTTGGATATGGACATAAAATTAAAAGTAAAGGTAGGGACACATAAGGCATTTTTTAACACTAAATGTTTTGTGAGTGTGATATTTCCTATATGTATGGCTAAGGCAAAGTTCCCCTTAGGCATTTTGACCGGTGTGGGTGGTGAAATTGGTTTGGGATTGTCAAACATTTCTAGGTGCAAACGATATGGTCAAATGGCTCCTGAATCAATAAGCCATGTATTAGTAGAAAAAAAAGTATTTAAGCAGAAAGAAGTACTAGCATATGTCTTTGAGTTGTTGTCAGTCTTTGGAATTTGATTTAGAATTTGAATGAGTTGATGTACTGATCCTGGCTAAGTATGGGCACTGCGATTTGACATCCTGAATTTCTCATGATTTGGTTGGCCATCAGAGATTTAGTTTTCCCTTTATGGAACCCGGTCAACCATGTAACTTCCAGCATGTATCTCAAGTGTGATTTTTTTTGTTTGCAATAATCACAGTATATTTTACTCTTTTTCTGATTTTTTCCCCCAGGGTTGAAATTGCGACTACTGGAACCTTGAGCATTATTTACAAGAACAGTAATCTTTGAGGACTGTTTGAGAAATGCACTTGGGGGACCATTTTGATATTTTACCACTGCAATCAATTTTAGCCGTTAGATTGCATAGATTGATCCTAGTCATCTGTTTGTTTATATATAACAGCTCTTTTTTGTTGTAACCTTAAACTCTTCGCGTCTTCATTGTCGGCAAAAAAAATTCCAGCCATGAAAGCAACTCCCCCTTTTGATTCGTCATGAGCTGCCTGTTGATTTTCATCCTGCACAGCCAATTGATAAAGCCGGCAAAATTTTAGGGTTGTTGTAGTAGCGAGGACTTGAATGCGAAAATGAAGAAATCAATCGTTCAATCCCATCAGAAACTTTGTAACGCGCTCCTGGTTTTTAATCTCTTGATATTGCTTTAGTGTTTTAGGTGGTCCCAGTAATGGAGTTTCGAAGGCGTCCAAATCGGTCCACAATGTTGAGAGTTTGTGAAAATATGATGCAACAGTTGAGTTGCCTTGACGGATTTCAACGAGATTCTAATGTAGCCAAAACACTTTTGCCAGATCCAGCGTTCTGTGCATTTCCTTTATAAACCCCTATAGTTCTCCGGCATTTTCTGTTACTGGTAATCAGGCGACCACCTCTTGGGTTACACAATTCGTCATCCATGATTGAACTAGTCAGGGCCGTCTCTAGAATATTTGTGACCCTAGGCAAGAGTTACTTTGGGGCCCTCTAATATTATAAGCATATATTAAAAAAATTATTATTATTATTATTATTATTATTTGCCTTTTGAGGTGAAAAATCACTAAGAGAGGTGGACAACAATCGGCAGACTAATAAGGTTAGGTTGGTGGGGGGTTTTAGAGAGTAGATTTAGATAAGTGATGGGTGGTAAAATGAGTGATTTCCAATGCCAAGATTGATAAGAAAAGGCTTGAGAAGTCACAGCCCAAAAGGTATCGATGGCCGACGATTGGCAGAGTAAACGGATAAGGTATGATAGGGGTTTTGGTGAGAGGGCTGAGGGGAGGAAGATGGTGGTGTCGGGGAAGACCAACAATGTCGGGTACATGCCAAAAAGGCTGGAAATGGCTGTCGTGTGGTGGAGTTAGGTTGCGAGATTCATAAAAAATTAGTCAAATCGAAGGCTATCAAGGTTGGAAAATGATGAAATGATGATTTTGGATGATTTTGGTAAGAAAATCGACCGAAACCAAAATTGACCGAAATCAACTCCAAACCACTGGCGACAGAAGAGGGCTGGAGATGATTTATGTGAATGTCAAATTTTGAGATTGAATTGGGGGTGAGTAATTTAAGATATGTAAATGACTATTTTAGTCTTCCATTGTTAAAAGAGATTCAATGTGTTAATTTAGGGGTATAAACTAGAATATATAAAACTAGAGGTACAAACTTGCTATTTTGTTAAACTTTGGGTGGAAATATATGTAAAAAGTTTATAATAAATTTAGGCTTTTTGGGCTTTTTTTTGGGACCCCTTGACTTAGATAAGAAATTATAAACCATTTTCATTTTTGTAAGATATTAAAAAAAAAAAAAAAAAATTTATACAAAATTTGGGCCCCCAGGCCCCCATTTTTTTGGGGCCCTAGGCAGGTGTCTCACCTGCCTACCCCTTAAGCCGGCCCTGGAACTAGTGTATTTAGTCGTTCCCAAAATTTTTGGAGACTTGATTGTGATGACATGGGGATAGTGCCTTCAATGAATCCAAGTTTATCTTTGATGATTAAAGCTCATCGAAAATCACAAGCCCCCGATGCATAATTCTTCGGTTCAAGAAGGGGTTGTTATACTAGGACTAGATCTGGTCCATCTGACTATGAAGAGTACAAAGGGTCGTCAGGTTCTAGTCGGTTTGGATTGTGAAAAGGAATGAATTGGAAAGGAAATTGAAACGAGCTCTGACCCGATTGATCTTGGTTTTGGGTCATAAAGGAAGTGTGTGGTGTTTTGGAATTTTGGTTTATTTTAGAAGTTGGGACGAATGATCTTGAGATTTTTGGCTGGTTGTCTCCATTTGATTGAATCTTGGGTTGTTGGTTTGATTATGTATCTTGAGGAGTCTTTTGTTTTTTGCAGAGAAAAAAAAAAAAAAAAAACAATGACAGGAGAAGGATAGGCTGAATCAATTTGGAAGAGACAGGCGGAAGATCAGAATGGGCTCTAGTACTATGTAAAGAAGATTTGAGCTAAAGAAGACATTATTTACCAGAGAAAGCTCAAATACAAGATGTGAAGAAAAGAAGTTTGTATTTTATTTCTTGTGTATTTCCATGTACAATTGTTTTGTATTTATATAAGAAAAGAATGTAACATAAAGGAAAGAAATTATTTACAATAAAAACGAAATATGTATAAAGAAGGAAAAGTAATATTTGAGAATTGATTTCTATTTTGATTCCTCGATTCAAGCCTTCTTTCCAATATTTCCATAGCTTTTAACATGCATTCATTCATTCACTTTATGACACATCAATTTGTTATGGAACACTTGTGATTTCTATTTCATTTTTGGCTTTTTTTCAAGAAATATATCAATCAATTTATATTTTTTCTTTTTATATTCATTCTTTTCTAAAGCTAAAAAAATGACAATTAATGCTATAAACCAATGTTTTAAAACCCAGCCTGGCCAGTTCAACCGGTTCAATTGAGACCTGGTTGGTGAGTCGGGTCGGGTGAGGCTTAAACCTGTTGTTATGAGTCTATCAAATTACACCCGCGGTTGGACAGGTGCACTATAGCACCCGCCGGTCCAACCGTTATTTAAAAAGAATTGGGTTAGCTAATTTAAAAAATTAAAAATTTAATTTAAACATTTAAACCCATATTATATAAATTAAATAGTTAAACCCCCCATCCCAAAGCAAATATCAACGATTTCCCCCCCATTTTCACGCCATTTCCCTTACTTTTGGTCTAAAACTGAAATCTTCCACCGGAGTCTCCCTTTCACCGTCGAATCTCGTTGCTTTAGCCTTCACCGTCAACTGCTTAGTTCGTCGTCACCTGGGTTACCGTGAATCTCCTCCCATTTTGCAATCTTCTCTGTCCTCTCTTCACTCTTCTTCACCGCCAATCTACTATGTTCATTCGTCATCATCGATCTTGGAGCTACACCGTTGTTCTTGTCTTCTTCTTGCCCAGGAACTATTGCCTCTTCCTCACATTTGCTTGATCTCAACAATCAGCTCTTCACACTTTCACAACATATTTGACACTGTTCACAGTCGAGCTCCACCTCTCCGACAGTCAATTGTCAATGGCAGTTCTTCACCAGCACCAGGTAATTGTCGCCTTAGATGTACATTCCATCAACAAACCTTTAATTTTGTTTATTAATTGTTTTCCTTGGATATTCGGTCAAGTAGTTCGAAGAGAGTGCTTGAAGTTTCCTTTCAAAGTTTCGGTTGAGCTAAAAATAATGAGTAGAATGTGCATGAAAATCTTTGTTAAGTTTGAGATTTCAATTTGCATGTAGCTTTAAGATTACGGATTTTAAGTATTTAGAGCTTGTGTTGGATTTTAATATTTTGGGATGTTGGTTACACATAGAAATGAGTTGTGATGTTGTCGTTTTTGAAGAGCAGATGAAGAAAAGTTTATGAAATTGGCAGAATGAGAACTGTTGAATGTTGAGACTTACACGTTAAAAATTTGGATGGGTAACCTCATTGAGTATGAGAAGGTTGTTTCCAATTTTTTAAGCAATTTCAATTTGGTAGTAGCTAATTTATATTTAGTTAGTTTAAATGGAAAGATTTAACTTATGGTTTTCCTTTTTTGCTAGTTTATATTCACACACTATCTGACAGACGATCGTCATCATTATTAACATCGGCAACATCATCTACAAAAAAGAACTGTGAATTTTAATTGAGGATGGAATATGGATTGAAGACCATTGGGTGAAGATCATTTTTTGTTAGAATGTTGAAGTGTTGAAACAACTATTATGTGATTTCTTCCTTTATTTTGTTAGTTTGATTTGTAATTTGTTGTATTATTGATGTAATGATGTTTGATGATGCTTTGCTAATTATTTTTTATTCAGGAGTTTATGATTTGAATCCAAATTCTGGAATTTGGCATTCTGTGAACAGTAACATTGCTGACATATCATATTGACGTTAGCATGATGACATCACTAGTTGAACCAACTGGTTCAACCAGTTAAATCGGTCAACCCGGGACCCGGCCAGCTTGCCAGGGTTTGTCCCGAGTTAGTTTTTAAAACATCGCTACAAACTCAACAACTTAATACCCTTATGAATTAAGCTAAATTGTTATAAATTTAAGGGCTAATAACAATAATCTCCACGAGGTTTTTGAGTAAAAAAAAAAAAAAAAAATCTTCGTAAGGTTGTAATGATAACAAAAATTTTCTTATAGTTATATTTAAGGTGTTAAAATAAGTGATAATAAGAGCAATTAAGTAAATATTATTAAACTTATGATAAGGTAAATTCTAACGTTTCACTAACAACAAAGAAAGATGTGTTATATTTTAAGTTTAGGGAAATTTTTATATTTAATTAAACTTATAGGGTGGTCAAAATTAAACCTAAACTTAAAATTTAAGTAAACGAATATATATACACATTTGCGTCATATACTTTATCACAATATAAATTATCTTTACATATATAAATTGTTATAATACAATTTGATTGAAGGAGTCAAAATAATACTGATTAACTAATTAAAATAAAGAATAATATTTATATGATATTTCATTTAAATTGAATTAAATATTGTCATCGATTCCATAACAGTAAGAAGATATCAGATGTCTTGCATTTGTATAGCACGTGAAATATTAATGGTAAAATAAGTATTATCACCAATTATTTTTTTTGCTTCTATCGAACAAGTCCCTCGTAATCAGCCCACGCTGGCAGGGCTAGGCCCAGCTCAGGGTTTTGCAATTCCCCATGTACGGCAGGATCGCGACTTACAATTAGTATAATTGAGTAACACGTGTTATTGGTTTCATGGAAGAGTAATACTATACTTACATTATTTTTATACAATGTTTCTCATACAATATTATGTAAGATACGATTGAATAATTTAAAGTTAAAATTAAACTTCCACCTAAACATATTTCATCACATAATGAAAATATAATTTTATTTTTCGCAAAAACTTCTTTCAGATGCACAGAAAAATAGTGGCACGGACATCAAAGGACCCTTGCGACCCTTCATTCAATTCATGATCCCACTCAATCGAGCCCGTCAGATCTTGTTCTTCAGTACGGTCTCAGCTCACACAACACTATTCTCTTTTTAACGCGCGTGCATCCCACAGCCAAAGCTTGTGGTCGGCAGCGGTAATTTTCACTTGGGAAAATAATTTTTTATTTTGTCAAGCATCATATAACACGAAACCAGTAAAAAAAAATTATGATCTAATGGGTTTTAATGAATAATTTTTTTTATAATATTATCACATTTATCTTCGTAATTTTAAATTAAAAATTTTATCTCTAAATTTTAACTTAAACTTTAGACTTAAGTGTTGTAGGTGACTAAATAGTATTTACAAAACAATAATGCTAAAGCTACCGATTGAACAACCGATTTGACATGCTGGCTTTTGGTGAATTGAGTTAAATTTTGAGATTTGGATAAATTGGGCAGTGGGTCGGTATATCAAATCAGTAATTTAATCAGTAAGTGTAGCAAGGTCCTTTACAAAAAGCTTGTTTTTATTAACTACCAATGGGTATTTCAATGTTAAAAAAAGCAAATGAGGATCTCATATAATCTCACAAGTTTGAGCTTTTTTTATAGTAAAAGAGCAAAATGATACTTATAAAAAAAAAAAAAAAAAAAAAAAGCGAAAGGAGGATCTATTATGGTCTTCCGAATTCTAGTCCTCATGACTCTTAATAGTAGATGGCCATTAGAGCTCTTACATGATTGGTAATTCTAGGGTCTTAGTCCCCACATCCCCTAATAGGGATAGTTACTAGAGCTCTTACTTGGTTGGTAGTTCCAAAGTTCCAAATGATTAGTTAAAATACGCGTACGCACAAACTAATCATTTGAAACCCTTGAACTATTGATTAATAGAATTTTATATTTAGCTCTTTTGCTATATATATATTTTATAAAATACTTACAATAATAAAAATGTATGCATTTGTTTTGTTGTTTTTCCCTCTCCTATTTCTATCCTATCTAAAATAGATATTTATTTCCCTATTCTCAAAATCTAAAGGCCCCTTTGGTACACAATTTTTCCCTATCTTATCCAAAATACACATTTATTTTCTTATTCTCAAAATATTATTCTATTTTATTCAATTATTTTTAAACCCTTTAGGATTGTTAATTTAACTAAACACCCCCAATTTTTTTTTAGAAATTGACAAAAACACCCTAGCAACCCCCATTTGCCAGACTCGGGCCAACACCACCGAAAGCTGACCGGAATCTAGTATAATAGTGCACTACTGACTGGATATGGCCGGTAGTGTGCTGATTTAGCCTTTTTTTAGCCAAATCTACCGTGGATCTAGTTGAAAAAGGCTAGATCTACAGCCAAAGATTTGGCCGTTGACAGCTAGATCTTTGGCTTTAGCCAGTCGTCAATGACGGTCACATCTTTGGACGTCGTTGACGACCAAATGCGGCTAGATCTGGCCTTTTTCGGTCATCCTCTAGCGGTGATGACTAGCTGTCGGTATTTAATGGGTGAGTGAGTGTGTTTTTGTTAATTTTTAAAATGTTATTATAGGAGTGTTTAGGAAATAAACAAACCTAAGAGATATTTTTGTTAGTTTTCAAATTCTACATCATAGTAACCACCCAATTTTACTTTTTTCAAAATATTATTCTAAAAATATCATAATAATGAACCAAGTGCACCCAATCCTATTCTATTCAAATTGAAATATTAAGGTTCCCTATTTGATGCTTTTTAGAATAGTGTTTTGAAAAAAGTAAAGTTGAGTTCAGTTGGGTTATCTTGACAAGAAATATAATTATGAATGTTTTGAGTTGAATAAAGTAGAATTAGATTTTGAGAATATTGAAATAAATGCATTTTTGGGTTTTTAGGATAAGATAGTGGAATAGGATAAGGTAAAAATCGTGAATCAAAGGGGTCCTAAAGATTTTTTTTAACTCCCTAGTTTTGTTAACTTAACTAAAAACCCCCAATCGGCTACATTCAGTCGGTCGTGTGCCATTACGGAGACTTCTGACCACTATCCGACGGTATTGGTGGGCTATCGGTATTTAATGGGTAGGTGGGAATGTTTTTGTTAGTTTTAAAATTTTTATTGTAGGGAGTGTTTAACTAAATTAACAAATACAGAAGATTAAAAAATAATTTTACTAACCATATTTTCAAATTAAAATATTATCCTCGTAATAATAATTTAACTCAATTTTTTAAAAAAATACTACTCAAAATAATAAAAAAAACCTATTTTTTATAATTTATTTAAGAAATATTAAGATCTCTAACACTCTGATATTTAACAGTTTATTGCAATTGCAATCTACTGGGTAGCTAAAACTTAAAAAGCAGTCGTGTTTGCACGCGCCACCGGTGGTGAGCTAAAGGGAGCTTGTGGGTTCGATTGTGTGTGTGAAAGTGTATGTGCGATAACATATTGTGCAGGCAATTTAGAACGGAAGCAAGGGTTTAATTTGTTGGGACCACATGTACAGGTGTCATGTTTTGATGACACAAAATTCTGTCTATGTAGCTGAATTCCCAATCACATCCAAAATTGTCGGCGTGAGTTTTCTTTTATGGTTTCTTTTTTTGTTGAGACATTCGTGATCTGTTCACAAAAAGTTTTCGAGAATAAATTTTTATAAATATTTTTTTACTTTTATCGAAAATTCAAGTAAATTTGATTTTACATATGTCCTATCAATTTTTTATTCTAAAACATCATATAAATATTTTGTGCAATATCCTATTTAAATGTATTTATATGAGATGTTAAAAATAATTTAAGATAAAGTTATATATTTTTTATTTTCTTTGAAAAATGGCTAATAGTTTCAAACATCTCCACACTTTAGTGGTTTATATATATATATAATCCGAAATAGGAATTCATTTATTAGTTTTCAAAAATTGTTGAAACGTTTAAAACCATATTATTTCTCAAGGGCCGATAAAATTAAATTTTAAAAATCAACATCATATAAATAAATAAATAAACATTTGAGATTATTTTAAAACACCACTTAACAAATAGATAAAAATGTTTTTCTTAGAAAAAAAAAAGAATAATAAAATGTTTTTATGAAGATTATTTGATCAACTTTAGAATTATAAATAAATTGTAATTATATAAAGTTTAATCTGTCAATTATTAGAAGGCGTTTGTTTAAGTTTATAAGCTGATGAAACTAGCGTATAAACTCTAAAATTAGTAGTATTGTGTAAAACATGGTAATAGAATGCAAGTGGGTTATGCATATTATAACATTGAATAATAAAGTATTCCAGATTGATATGGTAATCCAATTAATTACATATAATTCAACTCAATAATAGAAGAATAATGTATTTGTGAAGAATCTCACATGCTTCATATTATCATCCATCTCCTTTGTTTACATCAATATTTTTCCTATAAATCTCTTAATTTGATATTATAATTTGGAAAAATACTCTTGATATCAATATTTTGAAAGAACTAAAAATTAAATTTTTTTAAAATTTTTTAAATAATTTAAAAAAAATAATTTTTCTTAAAATAATTTAAAAAAACTAATTTTTCTTAAAATAATATAAAAAAAATAATTTTTAATGTTAACTTTAATTTTTTTTTTTAAGTAGAGGTTATTATAATTTTATTTTGAATGACTTGTAAAATAGAAAATTGTTATAATTATGATTTAATTTGATGTCCATATTGTCTCCATTACCTTTTCATTATGTGCTCTTCTCATTGATATACTTACAACTAATCATCCTATTTAATTTTCAAATATTTAAAAAAGTGATATCTGGCATCATGAATTCTATTATCATATGGAAGAATATTGTGACTAATGTTTTCTTGTGAACTTAGACACATGTTTAAAATGATAAATAATAATAATAGAAAATAATTTGAAATGAAATAATTTATCAAAATATTTCCTTAAATGAAAGTAAAAGCTTTTTGTATTTATTAATTTTATTTTAATTAATATGTTATTTTAAGTCTTGAAGGACACATTAATAAAAAAAAAATAAAACTTAAAATATTTAGACAAAATTATGAAAATATATTATATATCTCAAATGTAATTTTAAAGTGAAGTGATGCCATTTTAGAGGTACAAATTATAGAGCATGTTTATGTTTGATTCGTTAACTACATTTGTGGGAAAATTAAAGCTTCAATTATTAGAGGGATTATTATCAATCAATTATATCTTTAAATTCTTTTGATTGTTGACGTTTTTTTATATCAACTTTTGCAATTCTAGCTCCTAAAATTTGCTTCACGAAAAAAAATATATATATTTTCCTTATAAGCTAGAAATCCTTAGACTTACTTTGCAAGTCCGAGTTCAAAATTGGAGTTCTTACCAAATCTTGCAATATTTGGAAAATGAAAGATAATGAACTTTTACCATTCAGGTGTTCAAAAAGATGAACCTAGATCTTATGGGAGTAAACTATAAACCTAATACCTCTTCTTTTGTGGTTGGATGATCAACCTTTTAGTCATTGGGGTTTATGTTGACATGTAAATAGTGATGAGCGCCATATTTAGAAGATTGGAAATATTTGATATGGCCTAAGTATGGATAGTGGTGCTGGATTTATTTCATTCCCTTTATATGTTGATTTGTATTTATTTCTGTATATTTGACTTCCTTACATATTACTATTACACCTGTATAAACTGTACAACATTTTACATAAAAGATATATCAAATACAAAAGCTATTCCTCTCTTCCTTTATTTTCCGGCATACTCCGCAACTGAGTGTTGCATCTCTTGCCTCTCTAGAATTCTTCTAGGCATTCTTTGGCAGTCCAACTACTTCTTTTGCCACTCCAATTTCAACTTCTTACATGGTATTAGAGCGGGTTCCTTAGCCAGATCCTCTTCTTGCTTCTCAACTTCACTAATCCATTGCCTCTTCTCTGTTATTGGTTTCCCTGAACAGACCATAGGATTAGTTCATTCGAGAATGGATCCAAACCAGAACCCAACAACAAATCCAATAGAGCCAATTACACCAGAAATGGGCCTTGACCCACACACTCAAACCAACCGACAAATATAGCCCAACCAGGATAATCAAACTGGCCCAAATACGCAACCCAATCCAAATAACCAAACAACCCAAATATGCAACCCAACCCAGATCCCTAAATCGGGCCAAACTCGAACACATATCCATTCGGGTTTTCGGGTCAAACTAGCCCAAACCGATTTCCCTTTCAATTCCAAATCGTCCAACCAAACCAGTACTGGCCGGAGCCCGGTGATCCCTTTTACTCCCCACCCTCTGATGGACTAGAACTTGTTATGGTCAAATAGGTTCTCACTGGCACTGAGAACTATGCAACGTGGGCTTTGAACTTTCAGTGAGCCCTCATCACCAAGGACAAAGATGGCTACATTGACGGCACCATCGCACCACCAACTGATCCCCATCTCCACAAACAGTGGACCAGATGTAATATGTTGGTTCGTTCGTGGATTAGCAACTCCCTAACCTAGGAGGTTGTCGCCAGTCTATTGCCAATAGAGATCGCCAAGGAACTCTGGCGGTTCATCAAGGAGATGTATAGACAGTTAGATATGGCTAAACTGTTCACACTTCGCAAGAATCTCGCCAAGATCAAGCAACAAAACAACATAGTCACGGTTTGTTGCAATTGTCTCTCCGCCATGTGGAATGAACTCGATGCTATCGCTGAACCCTTACGAGGATCGTCGGAAACACTTCAACATTACCAAAGAATCAAAGAACAAGACATGTTAATTCATTTTTTAATTGGATTGAATGACAATTTTTTGCCATTTCGAACGCAGATGCTTGCCACTACTTCACAACTATCACTCCGCCATGCCTATCAATTGGCCATCCAAGATGAGAGTCAATGGCTAGCTCCTATGGAATCACCAAAAATGGGTGATTCCATGGCTTTCGTTGCAGACAAAGAAGAAAAGAGGGAGGCACAAGCCTAGGACTGTAAATGAGCCGAGCTTTTGGCTTATCGAGCCTGGCTCGTTTACAACAATGTCGAGCTCGAGCTCGAGCCTGGCGAGCCTCAGAATTGAGACTCGAACTCGAGCTCGGTCGAGTTTGAGTCGAGCTCGAGTTGGCTCGCGAGCCGGCTTGAACTTGAGCTCGTGAGCTCGATAAGGCTCGCGAGCCCGATATCGAGCTCGAGCTCGAGCTCGATAAGGCTCGATCAAGCCACCATTTCTCCAGGTTTGATCGAGCCAATTTCCCCTTTTTTACAGCAATCTTCTTGCGTATAGCATTCCATATTTACATCCAATGTTGAATTAACCATGACAGTTTCGAACTTTACAAAATGCCTATTACTTTACAAAATCAAAAAACAGTTATGAATATATACAAATAACATTCCAAGGTATGAAAATACAGTCCACCAATCAAAATCACTATCCACCGCAGTAGGCCTGTCTTCGATGAAAACCACAATTTCCCTCTGCCTGTAGAAAATGTTCAATTTAGTAAGTATTTTTTAAGGTAACTATGACAAGAGAAAAATATGTATAATCATGAAACAAAAGCAAAAGGAATGAAACTTTTACCTATACATGCCTCCTACCACAACCAAACCATGGACTGAATCCCAGGAACTTACGGGATAGGAAGATTGATCTCCAACGGTTGCTGCTCTTCTTAAAAATGACAAAGGAGGAGTAATTGAAGTTTAGTTAGTATAAATATAAAGTAATAATTAAATTTAATAAAAACAATATTCAATATGAGTATATAACCTACTTTACATCCTTTCTTCACCCCATTCAATATCCTGCTCCAATCACATCCACATAAGAGCATCTCCACCATGTTGGGAGTCAATGACGATTGGTACGTGTCAATAACCCTACTACCGGCCCTAAAAGCAGACTCAGAAGCAACCGTAGTAATAGGGATGGCTAATATGTCATGAGCCATGGTAGAAAAGATAAGGAACTTTGTTGAATTAGCCTTCCACCAGGTCAAAGCATCAAATGTCGTAGGGTCCCCGACACATTTATGGCATCCCTCTCCCAGGCAACAGTTTAACTCTGATTTCGTTGGCTCAACCGTCTCAACCACATCCAGAAACTGACTAAAATCATCCCAATCATCCCAATCATCCCTCCTCTCTGCCACTGCCCCCGACCCCTCACCAACAACTTGAACTCCATCCCCTGTAGATGCAGAAGCACAGGCAGCTGTCAATGCTTTACTGGCATCAACATACTCCCTATATACCTCATACAAGACATCTCGAACAACATCCATATTTGCTTGCGCTTCAGGCTCAGGATACATCTTAGGGAACGCCTATTGAATGACCCTCATCTTCAGTCTAGGGTCCAAAATAGCAGCCACACCCATCAATAGATTACATTCTCCCCAATATTTGTCAAACTTTTCTTTCATTTTCCAAATCATGGTCTATATAAACACATCTCCATCCTAACTCTTACTATCCAACATAATTTTTATTGTACAAACTTGTTTTAGAAACAAGTTTGATGTCGGATAATCACTCCCCAATATTAGATTCAATACACCACTAAATACCTTCAAAATTGAACAAATTTTCTCAACTTTGTCCCAATCCTTCTCCTTGGGACAATAATGGTCACTCAAATCCCTCTCCTTCAAACAAGGGAAAACATGCCTAAATTTCATTGCCATTGTCAACATATCATTTGTTGAATTCCATCACGTTTTGCAATCAAGAATAAGCTTGCGAAATGGCAATCGACGCTGCTGAACAATCTCTGCAAACACCTTTAGTCTACTCTCCGATGAATTGATATACGCCATGGTATCATGGATGTCCTCAATAATGTGTCTAATATGATAAAGACCATCTTGAACAACCAGGTTCAAGATGTGTGCACAACACCTCACATGAAACATCTTGCCCCCACATATGAGCTTCCCTGTAGCTTGGAAATTATCTTTCAACACTTTTACTGCAACATCATTGCTTGAAGCATTATCCATCGATATTGTGTGGACCTTAGCTTCAATTCCCCAGTCCATTAAACACTTGAAAATTGCATCAGCAATGGCAACACCAGAACAGGGAGGAGGGAAATGAATAAAGTTTAACACCCGTCTATTAAACTTCCAATTATCATCAATCCAATGCCCAGTCAAGACCATGTATTCCATCATCTGGTTGCTTGAATGCCATAGATCTGTGGTCAGACTTATCTTCCTAACACCCTTCAATAGGGTCAGTAACTTCTGCCTCTCATTTTCAAACACTCACATACAATCATTCTTACAAGTATTACGGGATATCGGAGTCCATTCAGGAATCTCATACTTCATCATGTTGTTCAACCCCTCTTCCTCCACAATAGAAAATGGATGCTCATGCATCAGCACCCAATATGCAATAAGCTTCCTCATCTTTAGCATATTGAATTGGCCCCGTAAAGCAGGCAGGATAGTAGAGCCACCCTGAGAATTGGAAAGGGGGAAATTTATTTGTTGTTGCCTCAATTGAGATGTTCTCTTCGCACACCTTTTCAAGTGTCTATTGAATTGTGTTGTGCTTCCACTGACAATCATTTTCAATTTTGTTTTACAATGAATGCACTCTCCCTTCCTTGTATCACCAGGGAGAACCACCTCCCTAAATTCTGACCACATAGCTGATGTCTTCGCTCTCTTCTTCCTCTCTAGTGGACTGTCATTGTCCTCAACATTTTCAGGGCTACTCACACTTTGCTCAGTACCACCCGTGCTTCCATAAATGTTACGTCGATCGATTGCTCTTACCGTAACACAATCGTCAATGTCATCCAATGTAGGGGTGCTTGAGGAACTGTCTGTCGATGTCATACCTACAATTGAAAAATGAATTAACCACCATCGTTAGACAATATCATAAAGTTAAAATAATATATAATTGATAATTCTGGTTCATTTTCGACATGCTTAATAAAATAAACTAATCATTTCCATTTCTAGCAACAAGTGAAGCAGATCCAAGCTAAACAAACGAACAAGATGATAGGTGTTACTGATGGATGAAATTAAATTAAGTAGCTTATTGAGACAACAAACAATTGATTCAGTTTCTCAACCAAATTGAAAGCTGTAGAGTGTCAAAAGATTATAATATAAAATGGCATTAAGAAGACAATTTCATATGTGCATAAGAATATTCAAAGGATCAGGAAATATTTTAACTTGGTTTTAATCTTTCATCCTTCTTAAAAGCTCTGCCTCTTGCCTCCAAAGTGTACTTGGCATTGAAAAATTATATTCATTCATGAAAGTCAATTAGCAGCTTTAGTATTTATAGGTACCATGGGCAAATGCAATCGAATGATTCATAGCACAAAATTCCCACTCACTTTTGCAGTTCGCATTTCATAAGTACATATTTAAATGATCACTAGAGTCATCTTATTAAATTAAATGTAATGAGCAGACTATATCTTGCAAATTGACTTCGAATGAATGTATTGCTTTAATGGAAAACACCTCTCTTTAGATGTGGTTCCCTTTATTTATACATAAATCCTCCAAAATATCACCTCTGTTTTTAGTGGAAACAGTGGCATAGATCAGTTAAAGTGACATAAATTTCATTTGCTACTAGTTGTGGAAGAAACACAGAAAAGAAAGATGTCAAGCAAGTAAATCTATTTTAATTATATCGATTCCTCAATAAATCTTTTTTCTGTTGATACATATATTCTCTTTCCTCTCTTTCATATGCTAAAAAGCTTGTCCAAAATTTTATAGTGTATGGCATAGGGAAAGATGGTATCTTCTTCATAAATTAGCTGCAGGTGTATGGTAGCACCAAGTAACTATTCCTTAACTATTTTCAGGTTCATGGAACATTTGTCTGTGGCAAAGTGGTGGGGCAGTGGCTAAGGAATTCAATTGCGAAAGAGATATAGACATATGCATTGGCACTCTGAGTAAGGCGGCAGGTTGTCATGGTGGTTTCATAGCATGCAGGTAATTACAAGAACCTGGCCCTTTTTGTTATGTTAAGAACAGAAAGCAGAACAATTCCCTTACATTGTGCTTTTTTGCTCAAATGTAGGCCTACAACAAGGTTATTTTAGCACTTCATTAGATTTCCTTCGAAATTTTCTCTTTAATTTACGCTTTTGGTGATTGGCGAATTGCCTAACATATTATCGTAGTGTCTACAAACATCCGGTTTAAACTATTACAGAAACAAGTGCAATGAAATTGCTTAGAAAGAACGACTTTGAATCAACTTAATGCTTAACAAAAAATTTATGAGTTTCCCCAATTTAAGTTTACATGTTTCCATTGTTGGTATCTCAACAGAAGTAGAAGCCATTTTAGCTTGAGAGAGAGAGAGGGACTATATTTATATGATGATGGTTAAGATATGTATAATACTTACAGCTATTCTGAATGTTTCTATACAGCAAAAGGTGGAAGCAATTCATACAGTCTAGGGGTCGTTCTTTTATATTTTCAACTTCTGCCTTAAACAAAAAAAAAAAAAAAAAAAAAAGCGCCAGCAAGGTGAGGACACAAGGGACAAGAGAGAAATCCTACATTAAGAACATCAATCTAAAACAATTGGTTTTATCTTATGAATAGTTCTTTCCTGGATCATTAATTGAAGTCGGTTCAACAATTGTTCTTAATTACCACGACTGTATGATCAAATCAATGATGTAATATGAGAAGAAATGTATGCTCTAAGTTGCTGATGGTAACAGGAGAGTTGAGGCTCATTTGCGAAAATTTCAAACAATTAGGCAGAGAGACATTTAAGAAAGCAAATAGTTGTCAGATCTTGCCAATAATTTTCAACCAAGCCTACCCCATCTCTGTTAACATTCTAGCATCTACAATTGCTCCCATTTCAAACAAATAGGCAGAGAGACATTTAAGAAAGAAAATGTACCAACTCACCCAAAAAGCATAAAAAAAAAGCGCCAACAAGCTACACTCCACACACAACAAACTAACCTGGCAGTTTCAGAGATTTTCAGAGTGTCTGCGATTTCGGGCCTCTTTTTCCGGTTACTGAAATTGGAGATGGCGACAGAGATTACTGATTTCATGGCAAGAAATCGTGTCTGGTTTGCGATTTGGGGGTTTTTTGTTTGCGATTTGGGATTTAGGGCAAGTGGGAACTGAAATTGATTTGGTACTGTAGGAGTGTTATACGAATTTGCACTTTTGGGGGGGGGGGGGGGGGGGGGACAGTCATTTTCTTAAACTTTTTTCACTGGAAAATATCAGTTTAAGACCTCATGGATTAAAAAATCACCAAAGCACCCTGCGTAAGTGCACAGTGTTTACGCGAGTTGGACTAGGCTCGCGAGCCCACGAGCCAAGCTTCACTGTGTTCGAACTCGACTCAGTTAACAAACCGAGTTCGAGCCGAGTCGACTCGATAATAACTGAGTCGAGCTCCAAACGAGCTCTAACCGAGTCGAGCCGGGCCGACTCGATTGACAGTCCTAGGCACAGCTAGGGTTTGCTAATGAGAAAGAAAAAGAACCTTTTTTATATGCAGGAATGAATAGCCCAGATCTGGCCAAGCAATCCAATGGCCAACAGGCGGTTAACCAAGTTAGCGGGGTCAACGGTCAACCAGGTCAACCTTTGGGGAATTCATACAATGGTAATTTTTTGAACAATTTTCAGAATCAATCAAATGGGCCTGGTTCATTCCGATCAGTTAAAAAAATGTACTGTGATTATTGTAAAAGAAGAAATCACAATAAGGAGAGATGTTGGAAATTACGTGGTCATCCAAAAAATGGCAATCCAATTGCCAACAATGTGACTGTCACCACCACTTCTGAATCCGAAGCCTAACCACCATTGATCAAACCTGAACAAATTACTCAACTCATCCAGATGCTGACCCAAATACCAACAAACAACACTTCCGCTAGGCAGGTACTTCTTTCTGTTTCAGTAATTCAATTTTCCATGATTTATGGATTATTGATTCAGGAGTCAGTGATCATATAATTTGTGACCCGAAATATTTTCAAACACACACAACATGCATATCACATCTATCTGTTAGGATGCCTAACGGTAGCATTACTCTCGCCACTCATACTGGGGTTGTAAAATTAAATGAGGGCATAACCCTTAGAAATGTCCTATTCGTCCCTGCTTTCAACTTTAACCTTATATTTGTCTCAAGATTTTGCGTAGACAATAAATGCATACTACAATTCCAACCTAATCTGTGTACCTTTCAAGACCCTTTGATTGGCAAACAGATGGGCTTGGGTAAGGCCCGTCATGGTCTTTATTATTGGGAGCCTCTTTCAACTATTCTTAGTAATAAAGTCTCCTCTTGTAATGCCAATATAAATAAAAATTCTCTAATTTTGCATCAAAGATTGGGTCATAGTGCATCTTTTCCTTACTTAAATTGTCCAATTTGTCCCATTACCAAACAACTAAGAATATGATTTCCCATTAGCACGTCTTCCACAAAACAACCTTTTGCCCTTATCCACTCGATATTTGGGGACCATACTCTGTTCCCAATCATTATGGATCCAGATGTTTCTTAACCATCGTAGATGATTTCTCTCACGGGACTTGGGTATTTCTTACACAGTCCAAAGCCCAAGCCTTTAGTCATATCCTTAACTTCCTGTCCATGGTCCAAACAAAATTCAACACACGGGTTCAAAAGGTTAGGAGTGACAATGTCTTAGAATTTTTTAATAAATAGTGTTCTTCACTATTCCCATCCCCACGAGATCTTACATGAGAGTTCTTATACTTACCCCCCCCCCCCCCCCAACAAAATGGGGTTAATAAACGTAAACACCGTCACCTTCTAGAAGTTACCCAAGCCTTAAAACATCAAGCCTGTGTCCCAGCCACCTTTTGGGGCGAATGTGTGCTCACTGCCACCTATCTCATTAATCGCATGCCTACACAGGTTATTGGAGGTAAAACTCCTTTTGAATTATTATTTGGAAAGAAACCTGATATCAATCACTTACAAGTCTTTGGTTGTTTATGTTACTCTACAATTGTGGGACCCCATAACAGGTTTGCTCCTCGTGTCAGGAACTGTATTTTTTTATGGGCTATCCTCTGCTCCAAAAAGGGTATCGTTTTTATGATCCATAACTTAACAAATTTTTTGTTAGCAGAGATGTTGTTTTCCATGAGGAAAATTTTCCCTTTTCCAACAACAACACATCCTCTCCTACATCACCACCTGCACTTTTGGAATCCTCGCCTGACACTCCCATCACCATGGTTCCAGTTCCCACTGCTCAGCGGTCTTCTGACCCTTCGATTCTTCCTACTCAACATGGCAACCTTACTGACTCAAATGAGCCTCAAGAATCTCTACATATCACTGAACTGTTTGATCCAAATCCCTCTCCAGCTGCTTCTCCAACTGCAGAATCAGTTCCCCACACTTCATCACCAAATGTTATTCCCTTACGGCGATCCTCCAGAGTTTCCAGACCCCCAGTATGGCAAGCCGACTACATATGTTCTCATATTGAAGGTATTCTTTATCCTTTATCCAAGTATGTGACTTTTGACAAATTATCCCCTGGATACAAATCCTGCATGAGCAATATTTCCACTGATCGAGAACCAGACTCCTTTTCCGATGCCGTAAAACACATTTGTTGGTGACAAGCCATGAGGGCAGAATTAAATGCTCTTGTTAGAAATCATACATGGGATCTTGTTTCCCAGCCCTCACATAGAAAACCTATTGGCTGCAAATGGGTCTACAAAATCAAAGACCGGGATGATAGCTCCATTGAACGGTACAAAGTTTCAACTAGTCGTAAAAGGTTTCACTCAACGAGAAGGCCTTTACTATTAGGAGAACTTTTCTCCCGTAGCCAAACATGTCACTATTTGAGCATTCTTGTCTATTGCTTCCCATAATGATTGGCCACTCCACCAGATGGATGTTCATAACGCCTTCCTTCATGGGGATCTTGATGAGGAGATTTATATGGATTTTGCTACCGACCTTCACAATCAAGGGGAGAATCTTGTATGTAGATTGCATAAATCTTTATATGGCCTAAAACAAGCATCAAGGTAGTGGAATGCAAAATTTACAGAAGCTCTCATAGTTATTGGATTCACCCAATCAAAACATGACTATGCCCTATTTTCCAGACACAAGGGTAACTCCTTTATTAGTTTCATCGTTTATGTTGATGACATTCTTATTATAGGAAACGATGAGAAGGCAATCACATAATTAAAGGAACATCTACGCAAAACATTCCACATTAAAGATCTAGGAGCACCAAAGTTTTTCCTAGGTATTGAGATTGCTCACTCCTCAAAAGGAATATCCCTCAGCCAACCAAAGTATGTGTTGGAACTCATTTCAGATTCAGGCCTAGCAGCATGCAAACCTAGCGTTGTTTCTATAGAATAGAATGCTAAACTCACCACAAAAGAACATGATGAGACAACCCAGAATTCTTAGTTAGTTCCCTTATTAGAAGATAGTTCCAGTTATCAGCGACTCGTAGGAAGGCTCATATATCTCACAATGACGCAGCCAGACATTAGCTATGCAGTTCAAATACTCAACCAGTTTATGCATGTTCCAAAACAATCCCACATGGATGCAATAATCAAGGTACTCAGATATTTAAAAGGTTGTCCAGGGCTGGGACTTCTCTTACCCACAAAAGGAGATATGAATATCACCGCGTACTGTGATTCAAATTGGGGCTCATGCCCAATGACTAGGAGATCTCTCACTGGTTTCTGTATCAAACTTGGAGAGTCTCTCATCTCATGGAAAACAAAGAAGAAAGCCACTATTTCAGTCTCATCAATAGAGGCTAAGTATAAAGCCATGGCCAAAACTACATGTGACATCACATGGATCCTTGGTTTGCTAAAGGATTTAAATCTACAAGTGGAAACACCAGTGAAACTATATTGTGACAATAAAGCAATGAATGACATCGTAGCCAACCCAGTCTTCCATGAAACAATGAAACATATAGAGATTGGCTGCCATTTTTTCAGAGATAAAATATAGGAAAGAATGATTCAAACGGAACACATCTAGACTACAGAGCAACCAGTAGACATATTCACAAAACCGTTATGTCTAAGACAACATTCACATTTATTGGGCAAACTCAGAGTTTATGACATTTATAAACCATGAGCTTGAGGGGGAGTGTTGACATGTGGATAAGGATACGCGCCATATTTAGAAGATTGGAAATATTTGATATGGCCTAAGTATGGATAGTGATGCTGGATTTATTGCATTCCCTTTATATGTTGATTTATATTTATTTCAGTATATTTGACTTCCTCACATATCACTGTTACACTTGTATAAATTGTACAACATTTTACATAAAAGATATATCGAATACAAAAGCTATTCCTCTCTTCCTTTATTTTCCGGCATACTCTGCAACTGAGTGTTGCATCTCTTGCCTCTCCAGAATTCTTCTAGGCATTCTTTGGTAGTCCAACTGCTTCTTTTGCTACTCCAATTTCAACTTCTTACAGTTTTTTATATTTGGGAGTCTTGTGTTCGAGTCATCGAAGAGACAATTATCAGGTTTATCCAAAAAAAAAAAAAAAAAACTATAAACCTAACTATCTGATTGTTTCGCAAAAATAACTAAATTATATCTTTTCATTTAAATTAAAATTTGATATTTAAAGAAATTACCATTTTTTATGCAAAAATATTTCATGTAAATATTGTGTCTTAATAAGAAATATGATTAGGACATATAAATATAAAAGAAAAGAAATTGATCCTTGGATGCTGATTCTAATAGGATAAATAGTGATTTTCAAATGGCATCAAGCATTATAAAAGCCAAGCCAACTCACACCACCGACACTCGACAATTATAATGCGATCACTTGTCCTCCTCACATTTGCCCTCCTCACATTATTCACGCAACAAAATTTAGTAAAATTCTGTCACATAATTAATCATCTCATTTTATTTTATTCTATCATTTTTTTTTTTTTTTTGAGAAGGAACTTTAGAGGATATTATGTTAAATTTAACCATCACTAGGTGGTCTAGTGGTTAACTAGGACTCTTGAAAGTATTATTCAAGAGGTCTTGAGTTTGATCCATCTAGGTTACTAATAGAAGTGGTCACTAAGGGGATTTATCCGACTATTAACTTCAAGGCTTCGGAAGATTAGTGGAGGTGTGCGCAAGCTGACACAATATCCTCATTCAAAAAAAAAAAAAAAAAAAATTTAGAGGATATATATTAATATTTTCTAAAATTCATTTGAAACATAAGGATCTCTCATAAAGATAAATAAAATTAATAATAAATATACAGATCATATTGTGATGTAGTACCCAAATACAAAATCTCTTTTTTCCATAGAAGATAACCTAAAACTCTAGAAGCATAATTTGAGTGGAAGCAGCAGTGTTTGATGTGTGAAACTAAGTGGAGAAATAATAGAAAATTCTATACAAGGATTTTGATATTGACCTCAAAATTGGCTTTAGTGGAGTGAGATAGATAGGTAGCTAAGGCAAGGATTCAATCAAGAAAATTCTAAAATTTGTGTATGAATACAACTCTTTATGTCCAAGCCTCTCCCTTTCCAAAATGACTCCCTCAAGATTTTTCAATGTACCTCCAAATAATTCTTTAATTCCTTTCTTTCCATGGTCCCATCTACCATTTTTTTCTTTTTTAACCCCTTATATATCAAACAATTGTATTTACATTCTATATCAAACAAACCTATATTCTTATATCACATTTCGAATTGTGAATGCAGTCGTTTCATTTGAATGTTAAGAGCTAAAGTTCAACTCAATGATTTTTGAATATTTGATTATTAAGTTAAAGTCTTCCAAAAAAAGATGCTACCTTATTCAAGGCAAATTCTATCATAATAGAAGACTTTAAGAACAGGGTGCTTAAATACCGTTACATAGGTTTAAAACAATCTGTATTATATTAAAATGTTTTATTATATTCATAATCCCCATTTAAAGTATTATCTTCAAATACTGATCCACTATTTGTGACATATTTGGTAAAAGAGGAAGAATTACTAATGTCTGATGCTTTTTGTTGAATTTTCCACTTTTCATTTATTTTGTCAAATTGATTTATTTTTGTCAAACTGATTCATTTATTTTTCGCCATCCTCAAACAGTCAAACTAAATTCTAGATGCTAAATTTTCACTTTTCATTTTTTTTTTTTAATTTGCTGGGCAGCACGCAGGTCTGAATCTGATTATCTGAATGTCTTCTCATGTCCTCATACATCACCCAACAATTAAACCTACTTAAAATCAACAGTAAATGATATGCTACTGCTATTAACAATTTATCATTCAACATACTGTATGTACCACAAACTAAGTTAAGTGAACTAAATATTTTTTGTTTAGTTCACTTGACTTAATTAAGTTTTCATAAAAACAAAATGGGGGATTAGCATAACTATACATCAAGTGACATCGCCATCCATCAAAAAATATATATAACAGCAAAAGATAATTGGCTGTATGTCCATTGTAGCCCCACTCCTCCTACAAACAAATTAATGTGAAACATATTAAGTACAATTGTCATTTTATATAAACCGTAAAGATGAAAATGCAAACCTGAACACAAAAGTAATAAACATAGACCTACAGAATCCTACTGCCACAACCAATAACTCACAAGTGAATCAACCAATCTGCTAACTCCCATCACCTGACAGAACAGGCAGCTGAATCTCCAAGTGATCCTCATCCTCCTCTTTCTAAAATGAAAAAGAGATAAAAATAATCTATAGGTTAGAATAAAGTTATTTTAAATATAGAATTAAACAAAACATATAAGCAATGGAACTTACTTTGCACCCTTTCTTCACTCCATTCAAAGTGCGACACCAGTCACATCCACATAACAACATCTCCACCATAGCTGGTGACAAAGAAGCTCGGTAACTATCAATAACCTTGCTCCCGGCACTGAATGCAGACTCTAAAGCAACCTTAGTGATCAGGATGGCTAGTATCTCTCGAGCCATTGTAGACAATATAGGAAACTTGGTTGAATTTGCCTTCCACCACTATAAGGCATTGAATGAGTCATGATCCCCCACACACTTATGGCATCCCTCTCTCAAATAACAGTCCAACTCAGACTGACTAGGCTCAACAATTTCAACCATGTCCAGAAAAGTGCTAAAATCATCCTAGGCCTCGGCTCCCTCAACCGCAGCCACCTCACCAATGGCTCCATGTCCATCCCCTTGTGATGTAGAAGCACGGGCGATAGTCACACCTTGGTTAGCTTGAACATACTCCCCATATAACTCATACAATGCATCCCAGACCATCATCATATTTGCCCGTCCTTCTGCCTCAAAATCCATCTTAGGGAATGCCCACTGAATAACCCTCATTTTCAACTGAGGATCCAATATAGAAGCCACAAACATTAACACATTACATTCCCCCCAATATTTATCAAACTTCTGTTTCATTTTCCTAAACATTACTCTAATAAAATCATCTTCAGATTCACTTTTACTATCCAACATACATTTCACTGCACACATCTCCTTCAAGAATAAATTAGACGTTGGATAATCACTTCCTGAAATGAGTTTGGTTGAACCACTGAATACTTTTAAAACTTCACAGACTTTCTCCACTTTCTCCCAATCCTCGTCACTTGAATTATTATGATAATTGATATCCCTCTCTTTCATTCTTGGAAAAACCTTTTTGAACTTAATTGCCGTTGCCAACATTTCATAGGTAGAATTCCACCTTATTTTACAATGAAGAATAAGTTTGCGATACGGCAATTTAAGTTGTTAAACAATCTCAAAACATACCTTGAGCTTGCTTTCTGAATTGTTGATATATAACACACTCTCATAGATGTCGTCAATGATGTGTCTAATTTGGTGAAGTCCATCTTGAACAATCAGGTTCAAGATGTGTGTGCAATATCTCACATGAAACAGTTTACCTCCACAAAGGAGTTTCCCCGAAACTTCAAAATTTTCCTTCAAAACCTTAATGGCAACATCATTACTTTCATTATCCACAGAAATAGTATATACATTATTTTCAATTCCCTATCCCATTAGGCACTTGAAAATGCCATCCGCAATCACAATACCAGTCCGGGGAGGAGGTAGACGAACAAAGTTGAGGATAAGTCTATTCAGCCTCCAAGTACTATCTATCCAATGCCTGGTCAACACCATATACTCCATCTTTTGATTCCCTAAATTTCATAAGTCTATAGTCAAATTGATTTTTGTCACAGTCTTCAACAAAGTCTTTAATTTGGCCTTCTCACTTTCATATACCTTCATACAATCTTTTTTACAAGTATGGCGGGAAACTAGAGTCCATCCAGGAATCCCATACTTTATCATATTGTTCAAGCCCTTTTTCTCCACAACTGTAAATGGATGCTCATGCATAAGCACCCAATGGGCGATCAATTCCCTCATTTTCGACATGTCAAACTTCCCACTTAAAGCTGGCAAAATAGTAGTTGCAACATCATTACAGACACTCAGAAAACTAATATGTTGTTGCCTCATGGAAGCTTTTCTCCTTAAACACCGGCTTAAATGTATATTGAACTGGGTGGTGCTTCCAATGGCATTAATACACAACTTGACTTTGCAATGGATACACTCAGCCTTTTTGGTACCATGAGGGAGTACCACCTCCTTGAACTCCGTCCATACCATTGATGTCTTCGCTCTTTTTTTCTTCTGAATCGGATTTTGATTTTCATCACCATTATCCGGGCTACTAATACTTTGGTCCGTATTTATTGTGGTTGCATTCAAGTTAAGGTTACCGCCAGGTGTATCGGTAATTGTATCTTGTATTGCAGGGGTACTTGAGGAATTACCCTCCATTTACAAACCTATAAATGGAAAAAAAAAAATCAACAATTTAATGCAAAACCAACATGAAATAATGCCAAACTATTACATTGCATACACATCAAACCAATACATTATACATTGCAGACCAATATTAATTGTCACCAATACATCCCAACATTCATTTATTCTTTAATTAGAGATATTGGTTGAAGAATTAAATGCTCTATTTATTCACCCTAAACCCATTTTTTTTTCTTTTTATATATAATTTTTGCAGTTTTAATTAATTATATCTCTGTTTAATTACTTGTATATAAGATGCTAAAGGAAATGATTAATTGTTGTACACACTACACAACATTTATGTCATATATTTATCCATTATATGACATAAAATCTTAAAAACAGATTACAGATCTATACCACAAGTGTTTTTGGGTGGATTAATGACTCATTTAATTACAATTAATTAAATTAAATTAGATGAAATTGTGGTGTGATTTACAGCTAGATTCAATCTTCTATCAATATGACCATGGAATACATGGTATTGGGTCGACAGCTTCCCAAAACTTTTTCAAAATGAGCTGGCATATTTTTAAATTGCCCAGTCCCCACCACCAGATGCAGAACCAGTGAACCACATTCCCAGTTTCCCACAAACATATTTATAAAGTGCCCAGTCGGCCAGTCCCCACCACCAAATGCAGAAACACATTCTCACAAGCCCAGTCCCCACCACCAGATGCAGAACCACAATCGCACAAACATATTTATAAACTAGCAGTCGGCCAGTCCCTACCACCAAATGCAAAACACCAAAACCACATTCCCACAAAAAAATTTATAAAAAAACAACCATTAACAAACTCCTTTGCAATTGTTAGGGCCAAAAAATGTCCTCGGCCCAAATGGGATAATGCATCTGACAATAAGGAAAAGCCCAGGCCCAATCTCGATGTGGCCCAGGCCAAAACTCCCCGGATAAGGCCAATTCGATACGAAGTACAGTGGGTCCAAACCATCTGGACACAGGCCTCCTAACCCCAGTATACTTCCTGGACCTATGATCGAATTCAAAGCCCACAGTCACCTACAGATCACATTCCTACTCGAACACTGATAAAGTAGTCCACTATCATCCCAACTCCTCCAAGGTCTGTGTCAGAGTCATACTTGGACTCCCCTTCACACTAGGATAATGGAGCCAGAGGATATATCCCTGGAGGAAACGAATTACTATGAGAACTCCCAATCCCACCAGGATTGGGAGACTAGACAGTCACTGTTTAAACAAAGGACAACCCTCTCACATGGGAGATTACATTACATTACACCTTTAGACCCCGAAGTTTCCGCTTGAGAACTTCACATTGCAGCCGTAGTCACAGTCCCCGACTAGACTTCTGGGAACCTTTCTTCTCCCTAGTCCTCACTAAATCAGCCTTTATCAACCCTGCTGACTTGAGCGTCGGAGTGCCTACGACAAACACCACCTTGGTGTTTTTCGTCGCTTCATGTTTGTTTCTCTACGTGTGCAGGTACAATAGATCGCTAGTGGCCTCAACCTCACAGGATCAATCCCTCCTTCTGTACAGGTAGATTTTTATGTTTACAGTTTGGCACCCACCGTGGGGCCTCTAGCAATCATCGGCTCAACAAACCCTGCTACGTAAAGGAACTTTCCATGGTTGACAATTCTGACAACGCTAACCCCGGCCTCGAGGCCAAACTAGAGGCTCTGACTGCCCTCATGCAACAGAAGTCAGACAATGTGGCTGCATTGGAAGCTGAGAACACTGCCATCCAGACCGAAACCGCCTCCATCAGGGTCAAAAATCAGTCTCTGAAAGAAAAGGTAAGCCAGTTTTATGACCTTGAGCTTCTGCCTTCTCAAGTACCACCCAATCGATTTCGCGCCTTGGTTCCATCTATGCAACCTCTCCAAACCCCAAAGCCCAGACCCGTGGCCTCAAATAAAAAGTCGTGCCAACTATGTTCGTCGGTGGTCGACGATTCGGTCCTGACCCATGGAGAAAGAGATCTGCCAATGGAACCCTGCTCGGTCGATCCACCTCAATCACAAGATCAAGGCGCCCAAGTGACAAAAAGCCCACTCCAATAAGCACTGCCCATCCTCGCCATCCCACCTCACCTGCAGTAAACCATCCCTACACAAAACCCATTCAACTTGGCTCATCCTCTCAGGTTGAATGGTCACCCAAATCAAACCATCCCGCTGGAGTCCATCCATCTCGACGGACCGAGCGAGTACCAAACAACCTCCCTGACCATTCATGTAAGGTGGAACACTCAATCAGTTACAATGGGATTCATCCAACTGGAGGGAGTGAACGATGATCCAAGCTACCAGGAGATACATGAAGGAATGATCCACCAGGCTACACCACGCGGAATAACCCAACAAAATTTTTTGAATGCAATGGCCGACAAAGTCAAATGGGATGACCTAGTGGCATCACCCTCTCCCATGGAACAGATTCTGGCCAAGAGAGAGACTGATTGACGTAGAGGCAATGATGAGGCGCATACCAGGAATGCCGATCCCCACCAAGAAGAGCAGGCCTCACTACTACGTCGATTCGCCTTTTATGGATGCGATCGCCCTAGCCGACATGCCCCACAAGTTTACTATCCCTGGCATGAAGCCCTATGACGGCACAACCGACCTAGATGATTACATAGCCTCGTACAAGCAACAAATGTTCACTGTCTCGATACCTCGAGCGTTGAGGGAAGCCTGCATGTCTAAGAGTTTTGGTTCAAGCTTATCTGGTCTAACACTTTAATGGTACACCAATCTCCCAAATGATTCCATCAACTCATTTGCATAGCTCACCGACACCTTCGTGGAGCAGTTAGCCAGTAGCAAAAAACTCGAGAAACTATTGGCTGATCTATACAGAGTATACCAAAAAATGGGGGAACCACTGAAAGAGTATGTCAGCAGATTCAACAAAGAGAAAATTTCCATTCCTTCTTGTAACCCCGAGACAGCCGTAGATGCTTTCAGGAAGGGTCTCCTCCCGGATGGGGAATTATACAAAGAATTGACAAAGCTTGGTTGCACTACAATGGAAGACGCCTTGGCAAGAGCAGTGATCCAAATAAGGTGGGAGGAAGATGAGATGAATCGAGCAGTTCACGCCATGTACGAACCAAGGCAGAATGATAAGAGGCCAGAGCTCAGACTGACGGAACCCTGTTATCAACCCCCTGCGCATTACTTGAAAAAAGTCAGTAAACCATATGACCGTCGGCCACAATATGATCGCCAGCCACCTAGAACCGATAACAGATAGGTTGGACCAAGCCGATATAAAATACCAGAGTACAACCTCAACATTGAACCAACCCAGGTTGTCACAATCATGAAAGGAATGGGATCTAGCGTTAAGTGGCCAGGCAAACTTAATGCCGAAGCAAGGAGGGACACGACCAAGTGGTGTGAGTTCCATGGCGACCATGGACATAACACCGCAGACTGCATTGCCTTGCGGTTGGAGGTCGCTGTGCTTTTGAAGAGGGGACATCTTTGAGATCTGTTGACAGATAAAGGGAAGCACACCATCAGCCAGAAAAGCACTAAAGAAACATCTCCACCCCCGCGAGAACTCACACCGAAAGGATTCTGCTCACTCATCTCCGGAGGGTAAGAAATCAGCGGGGTCAGCTACTCCTCAGCCAAACGTTACGCTAGAGCCAACAGCTACCATGAGATCCAGTCTATCCATCCAGCTTCTCGGTCACATTCCTATCAGGTAATTCAATTTGAAGATGACGAGCCGGTCACCCTGGTTGCTTCGCATCATGATGCTTTGGTTGTCTCCTTCTAAATCACCAACATCCTAGTCAAGAGGGTATTCATAGACGGGGGATTCTCAGCAAACATTTTGTTCCTTGAAGCAGTGAAGGCTATGGGTCTGGAAGAAGCAAACATCAACAGAAGGCCGACCCTACTGGTTGGGTTCAGTTTTGAGCAGAAGTACACCATCGGAGAGATCTTCTTTCCTATCTATGCTAGCAGAGTAAATAAACAGACCATCTTTCTAGTGATCGACTGTCCTTCACCATATAATGTCATCTTGGGCCAACCTTGGATCCACGACATGCGAGTGGTCCTATCCACTTTCCACCAAACGATCAGGTTTCCTACCAAATGGGGAGTACGAGAAATCAAGGGCGACCCGAAAGCTTCCAAAGATTGTTATAAGAATGCCTTCAAGGGTAAAGGTAACGTTTCATAGCAATTACAGTCCCATCCAACCCCTTCGGCCGAGCCAGATCAACCATCTATGGAAGTGTTGGATGAAGTGCAGATACATTCGGACGACCCCGAGAGAAAGACACACATAGGTTCTCACCTCAGGCCCGAGACAAGAGAGAAGTTGATAGAATTCCTCAGACAAAACCAAGACTATTTCGCCTGGTCCTACACCGATATGACAGGAATCAGTCTAGAGGCAATGGTCCACCACCTTAAAGGTAGATCCGGATTACCAGTGAGTGAAGTAGAGAAGAAGGAAATTCGCGCTAGAGCGCAACCGAATCATCAATGAAGAGGTTGAAAAGCTATTGAGCAACGGTATGATCAGAGAGGTCCATTACCCCAAATGGCTGGCAAACGTCGCGGTTGTAAAGAAAAAGAATGGAAAGTGGAGGGTCTGCATTGACTTCATGGACTTAAACAAAGCGTGCCCTAAGGATTCCTTCCTGTTCCCACATATTGACATGATAGTCGATGCGACCGTAGGCCACGAGCTCCTTAGTTTCATAGACGCTTTCTCAGGATACAACCAAATCTTAATGCACCCGGACGACCAAGAAAAGACAACCTTCATCAGGGAGAGGGGAACCTACTGCTACAAGGTAATGCCATTCGGTCTGAAGAACGCCAGGGCTACCTATCAGTGGCTAGTCAACAGGATGTTTGCCAAACACCTCAGGGACACTATGGAGGTTGACATCGACGACATGCTCGTCAAGTCCCTGATAGCCGAAAAGCACCTTGACCACCTTAGCCAGGCGTTCGCCATCCTAAGAAAGTATAACATGAAGTTGAATCTAGCCAAATGCTCATTCGGTGTCTCGTTTGGTAAATTCTTGGGCTACATGGTAACTCAGTGAGGGATAGAAGCCAACCCCGACCAGATTAGAGCGATCCTCAATATACCATCTCCAGTTTGCATCAAAGACGTCCAACACCTTGCAGGACAAGTAGCCACCTTGAGTTGCTTTATCTCCTAATCCGTCGACAAGTGCAACCTTTTCTTCCACGCACTCAAGAAATCCAAGAAGTTCGAGTGGACCCCCTCCTGCTAGGAAGCCTTGCAACAATTGAAGAGATACCTAACCTCCCCTCTGCTCCTTTCCAAGCCTGTGGATAGGGAAAAGCTTTACACCTATTTGGTGGTCTCAGAGACAGCAATCTCAGCAGTGTTAGTTTGGGAAGAGGATGTGAAACAGCTACCGGTCTACTATGTAAGCAAGTCACTCCTTGATGCAGAAACACGGTACAGTTAGCTGAAGAAACTGGCCCTCACACTCATCCATGCATCCAGGAAGCTCAAGCCGTACTTTCAGTGCCACTCCATAGCCGTACTCACCTCCTTCCCACTCAAGAAGATACTGTACAACTAGAATTATTAGGACGACTCACGCAATGGATAGTAGAGCTTAGTGAGTTCAACATATCATACCAGCCTCGTACTACCGTCAAGTCCCAAGCATTGGCAAACTTCATCGTAGATTTCACCCCATGCACCACCGTCTAAGCAAAAAGAGAGTTATTATGCATGAACAGTGGGTCACCTTCCAAGTGGACTCTCTCAGTGGAAGGCTCAAGCAACGTGAATACGAGCGGGCTCGTACTTACTACACTAGATGGAGACGTCATCTAGCGGGTAATACGATATGGGTTCAAGTGCACGAACAACGAAGTTGAGTATGAGGCTATTATCATTGGACTCTCCTTGGCCAAATAAATCAAAGCAAGGAGATTGGAGGTGAAGTTCGACTCGCAACTCGTGGTCAACCAGCTGCAAGGTACTTACCAGGCATACGACTCGAAGATGACGGCCTACTTGCACCTGGTCAAAGAATTGCAAGCCCAATTCAAAGAATTCTCCATTGCCCAAGTCCTAAGAGTGGAGAAGTCTCATGCTGACGCCCTTGTTAACCTCGGCTCAACGCTTTAATGTTCTTCCCAGTTATCCATCCCTCTGTTATTCTTGCAATGGCCAGCCAACTGGAAGGAACAACCAGCAAACAAGTCGCCCGAGGAAGCAATGGACATTGAGCTAGCTGACTATTGGATGACCCCGATAGTGAAGTACTTGGAACACAACGAGCTCCCGGCTGACAAAAACGAAGCACATCGCCTGAGGGCAAGAACCGTTAGGTTCACCATATATGAAAGCCAACTCCTCAGGAAATCATTCTTCGGTCCCTACCTCAATTACACAGGCCCCGAAGAGGCCAAACGTGTTCTCGCCAAACTCCATGAAGGCGAATGTAGAAACCATGTAGGGGGATGCAGCCTGGCTCACCAGGTGATCACCATTGGATACTATTAGCCAACCATATGCACTGATTCGGCTGCTTATGTTAAAAAGTACGACAGTTGTCAAAGGTTCGCTCATGTCTCACACCTCCCACCCGAGCGACTCTACTCCATCCTCACACCTTGGCCCTTCATGAAGTGGGGAATGGATATAGTGGGAAAGCTACCGACCGCACTCAGGCAACGAGTTTTCCTGTTGGCTGTGACAGATTACTTCACTAAGTGGATCGAAGCCAAGGCTTTCGCATAAGTCAGAGATCGAGAGGTAAAAGCTTTTATCTGGAAACATGTCATCTGCAGGTTCGAGATACCAAGGAAATCATCACTGACAATGGATTCCAGTTTATCAGTTCAGGCTTCAAGGATTTCTATGACATGTGGGAGATCAAGCTAAGCTTCTTCCCCCCCCCCCTACAACCCCCAGTCCAACGGCCAGGCTGAGTCATCGAATAAAACCATCATGCAGACCTTAAAAAAGTGATTGCAGAAAGTGAAGGGTGCATGGGCATATGAGCTACCCGGAGTCCTTTGGTCCTACCGAACTATAGCTCGCTCGTCAACAGGTGAGACCCCTTTCTCCCTCACATATGGTTCTAAAGAAGTCATCCCGACCGAAGTATTAGTTCCATCCACTAGGCTCCAATAGGCGGATGAGGAAACCAACAACCAGAACCTTTGCTAGACCCTGGACACTGTCGATGAGCTATGCGAGCGAGCAAGCATCCGTAATGCAGTCTATCAGCAATAGGCCGCCTGACACTACAACTGCAATAGCTGAGACCCCCGTCTCCCTCACATATGGACGAGGAAACCAACAACCAGAACTATAGCTCGCTTGTCAATAGGTGAGACCCCCTTCTCCCTCACATATGGTTTCGAAGAAGTCATCCCGACCGAAGTATTAGTTCCGTCCACCAGGCTCAAATAGGCAAACGAGGAAACCAATAACCAGAACCTTTGCTAGACCTTGGACACTGTCGATGAGCTATGCGAGTGAGCGAGCATCCGCAATGCAGTCTATCAGCAATAAGCCGCTCGACAGTACAACCGCAACGTGAGGACAGAACTTTCAAAACAGACGACTGGGTCCTCCACAAGGTCTTTCAAAACACTGAGGAGATCAACTCTGGCAAACTCGGCCCCACCTGGGAAGGTCCCTATAAGATCATCAAAGAAGCGGGGAAGGGCGCCTACCGACTTCAGACTCCCGAAGGCAAAGACATCAGCTACAATTGGAATGCAGTCCACCTCAAACACTATTACTTTTAGGTGAACTCATTTGTTTACATGTTTGTTTTCTTTTTGTTTTTAATTAAAAGGGATGAGTGGGCCTATCCACCTCCTCCATAGACAATCGACCTCATGGCCCGAATTCAATGAAGTATTATTCAACAATTTACATCTTCGGTTGGCCTGTCCGATCAATGAGTTTACATATTATTTAGCAATGTACACCTTCGGATCAACCCTGCTCGATCCACGAATTTACACTTCGGATCAACCCTGCTCGATCCACGGATTTACACCTTTGAGTCGACCCTACTCAATTCACGAATTTACACCTTCGGATCGACCCTGCCCGATCCATGGATATATACCTTCAGATTGGCGTTGCTGATCCATGGATATACACCTTCGGATTGGCCTTGCCCGATCCACGAATTTACACCTTCGGATCGACCCTGCCTGATTCATAGACTTACACCTTCGGATCGGCCCTGCTCGATCCAAGGATTTACACCTTCGGATCGACCCTGCTCAATTCACGAATTTATACCTTCAGATCGACCCTTCCCGATCCACAGATTTACAGCTTCGGATCGACCCTGCTCGATTCACGGATTTACACCATTGGATCAGCTTTGCCCGATCCATGGATTTACACCTTTGGATCAACCCTGCTCAATTCACGGACTTACACCTTCGGATCGACCCTAATCGATTCATGGATTTACACCTTTGGATTGGCCTTGCCCAATTCACAGATTTACACCTTCGAATCGGCCTTGCCTGATTCAAGGATCTACACCTTCGACCAGCCATACTCGGTTCATGAAGCTACACATCCAGTCGGGCAAACTGAATGAAGGGTTCTTACACCTCAAAATCGACAAGTCATTGACCCAGCCTAATAGAGACTCTACACGACTCAGCCACTAGGCCGCACCAAAATCACAACACAAGCATAAGAGTTCAACCCCTAGTGCATCTACGAACAAAGAAGCAATCAACGACTCATTCACCCATAAGGAAAGCATCAAAAACAGAACATCAAATATAACATATAAACAACCTCAAGCAGTTCAGTTTAGAATACAATAAAAGGCACACACGCCAAGAAAGGGCATCGCAGGCCACAAAATACATGAACAGAAGAAAAACAAAGCTAAAGGTCATTAGTGTGAGTCGTCTCTCCCATCTCCAACTCAGTCACCCTATCTCCAGCACAAATACCAGCACCCGCACCCATCCCCGTAGCCTGGTTGCCCATATCCTCAGTGGTTGATGGCCCCGGTTGGCTAGCAAAGTCGAGCACATACTCATCAATTTGCTCCTCCGTATGCCCAGCTTCCTCCTCTAGCATCTCCTGCATAAGCTAGATATCCTTATCTGGATTCCAGTATGAGGTATTCCCGACCTTGTACTCGAGCATGAGCTCTCCCCAGGCCTTAATAATGGCATCATCTATAATGGTGAGGCACTGCTCCTTGAGGGACTCAACCTCTGCAGTCCTCTCGGCCAACTCACTGCTCAGCCTCTCTAGCTCACCCTCGACCTCCCTCAGACGCTACCGGCTCTCCTGCTCGGCCTTCGAGGCCACCGCCTCTCTCTAACGCAAACTAGTGTTCGCCTTGGACACATCATGTATCCTCTTCTCCTGCGCCACTACAGACTTCCTCAAATGGAGACTGCTCGTGAATTCCTACACAACAAAACATTTTCATCAGTATAAACCACAATGAACACAATAAAATAAAACTCCTGCCCTACCTGAAAAGCGCGGGATACTCCTCAGTCAGTAGCCGCAACTACCACCATCTGGTTCAAATGGGTCTCATCCGCCAGGAACAGGAAGGAGTTTGCCAATTTGCTCATGGAAGCTGCGTTAGAATAGGCCGACGCGGAAGCCAAAATCTTAAAGGTAATCATCTTAGTCTCTTTATCTAGGATTGCTGTCTAGGATGACCCGGCTCTGCCTACGGGCTGATGGCTCGGTGGTATCGCCACAACATCCTTCGCTCTTCTATCCTCTTTGGCCAAGGATTCCCTCTTCCTCTTTTCTCGACGCCGGGTGATGTACTCGCTCACACTGGGGACGGTCAGCTTCTTCATTAATCTCTCTACAAGCGCAAACTCTCCAACGGTTACTGGGTTCAACCTGGACTTACCAGAAGTGGTATGGTTGCAGTAGTGAGTCAGAAGCACACCCCAAGTTTGCTTCAACTAAGGAAAGGGAATACCTCGCTGAATCGCTTCTACTCCGGCCCAGAGATGGCTGGTCCTGAGATTGGCCTTCCCCAATACCACTCGTCAATCCCTCTACGCCTTGGGAATTGCTAGCACCTTTTGGGTCTGCATGTTGTCACTGGACCGGAGGTTGGTAACCAGGTGAGACCGATCATGCCTAAGGTTGATCAGATATCGACCCTTCTCCTTGTCATTTTCCTTGGAAAATATGAGTACAACAGCTCAAACATCACTTGGTTCCACGCATAGAGGTCTTTTAGCGCCATAAGCAACCTCCAACCGTTCGGCATGAACAATGACGGGGCAATCATTAAGTGGTTCAGCACCTCCCAGACGAGGCGAGGAATAGGAAACCTCTGCCCATCGTGAAACCACTTCTTGTAAACACTCACCCAGCCTTTTGCCTCCCAGTCCACCCGTTCGTATAACCGTGGCTCCCTGATCTCGATCGAATCCGGAATATGATACATTGTCCGGATCTGCCACATGTTGTTATCCTTAAGCATAGGCAGATAATCCCTACTCAAAATCCTACTGCTCTGTTGACTTGACTCGTCCTCAGAGCCACTACTGGACGAGGATGGACTACCAACTCCTTCACAATCTTCCCCACTTCCCCCATGCCTACCCGAACCACTCGGAATAGCAGCACTCGTCCCTGGGGCAGCTACATTCACACCTGTCGGTATACCCATCGAAACGCCCCCTTCAGGCATCATCATCATGGTTGGAGCACGTTCGTACTCATTCCCATGATCTGCCCTAGCCCCACTAGAACCACTAGAACTACTCGACTTTGAATCTGATATTTCAACCTATTCAACCCGAAACCCTCAATCACCATTCGACCCTCACCACCGATTGAGTTACACTCCAAGAACAATTCTTCATGACTGCTCGTCCTTCAACACCGATCGACCTATCTTCGTTAACACAACTTGCCCTATTCCCCTAACTCCCCAATCCCGAAGTACTTGATCACCACTTGCCCTGCACTACCGATTGACCTGTTTGAGCCCACCAAATAAGTTCCTTAACTAAGTTCACCGGTCGACCCTCACTACCGACCGGACAATCCTTTAACACCAATAACTTCACTGATCGACCCTCGCAACCAGCCGACTTGGTCCCCAGAATCAGCAACTGGTCTGTCCCGTTCGCCCGAAGCGACTGACCTGAGTTTAAAACCCGAAGTTGTTTACTTATAACCTAGATCCAACCTTTGTCACTTGATTCGGTCAGGCAGACATACCGAGCTGAATCAAGATGCTACGTAGCCTGTTTTTGTCTTCTCTACCCCATCCAAAAACCCAAAAATACCAAAAATCAAGCAAATCACTGGAAATCCCAGAATTCACACCTATTCTAAAAACTCAAAATTCCAACACCTCCAAAACCCAGACGAAATCCCTCAAACTTCACAAAATCACACCAATGTCCCAAAAACTCAGCACAAACGAAGAAAAAGAAACAAAACAAACCAAAAATCAACGCAAGAAGATAGTATTTACCATGAACGACTTCGGAATCTGCAAAAAGGGAACCACCGTGGCTAAAGGAAACTGGAAATGAAGAAAGTAGAAAAGAAAAGGAAAAAATCAAAGAGGACTGCAGAAAAATGGATGAACACGCGAAATGGGAGACAAACAGTTCGCTCCCTCGATTTTATGGAAGAAATCTGGCAGAGGTGGACACGTGGTAGCCCGCAATTGGCCAAAGGATAGAGCGACTCTTCATTTTCCCACCCCAAAATGAAGAACTGATCACCATCGTACATGTGGCAAAGATCCATGCCACCTAGGAAACTGCTGCACCATACAGGAGACACGCTGAACCACCCTTCCTACTTGACCGAGCCAGCACATGACAACATTACAGCTCCCGAAACGAAGCCGATGCACTCCCATGCTTCTCATGCCCAGAAGGTTCCCCCAATTGGGGCAACTAGCCTAGAAGGCTCTAGCCCGCTTCCCGCCTCAAGACAAGCGAGGCGAGAGAACTCCCATCCATTCGGTCTTCCATAGTGGATGAGAGGGCACCTAAGGGTTAATGTTCTTACAACCCTTGCCTCGGATCGGACCGCTCAGCCCGAGCATCCTCCATGAGGTCAAGCAAGTCGGCCGAGTCGATCTCTTCCACGTATTTGCCCCAAATACCACGAGCGAATGCACCTTTAGTTGGTGTCTTGCTTACTCACTCGACCTGGCATACCGATCAAAGTCACCTGTGATAGGAGGCTTGTTTAATCCCTCACTTGGCCAGACACACTGAGCGGATACATGCACCCCAGACATTTCGCTTTGAACTCAATCCGCTTAGCCCCGCACACCGATCAGCCATACCCCCTTGAGCTGCTTGCACAATCTGACTCGGCGAAGGACACCAAGTGACTCTTGACCACATGTCATCTACATCCGACCGATCAGTTGTGCTACCAATCGATCGTCCGAGAAGGGCGATCAGATACGCTTCGTTTGATTCCTACTCTCTAACTTAACCAAACCTTAACTCAGAGAGTGGGGGGGGGGGGGGGGGGGGAAACTGTTAGGGCCAAAAAATGTCCTCAGCCCAAATGGGATAACGCATCTAATAATGAGAAAAAGCCCAGCCCCAATCTCGATGCGGCCTAGGCCAAAACTCCCCAAATAAGGTCCATTCGATACGAAGTACAGTCGGTCCAAACCATCTGGACACAGGCCTCCTAACCTTAGAAAACTTCCTGGACCTATGATCGAATTCAGAGTCCACGATCACCTACGGATCACATTCCTACTCGAACATTGATAAAGTAGTCCACTACCATCCCAACTCCTCCAAGGTTCATGTCAGAGTCATACTTGGACTCCCCTTCATGCCAAGATAATGGGGTAGAGGATATATCCCTGGAGGAAACAGATTACTATGAGAACTCCCAATCCCACCAGGATTAGGAGACCATACAGTCACTATTTAAACAGAGGTTGGCCCTCTCACATGGGAGATTACATTACATTACACCTTCAGACCCCGGAGTTCCCGCTTGAGAACTTCACATTGCAGTCGTAGTCACAGTCCCCGACTAGACTTCTGGTTACCTTTCTTCTCCCTAGCCCTCACTAAATCAGCCTTTATTAGCCTTGCTGACTTGAGCATCGGAGTGCCTACGACAAACACCACCCCGGTGTTTTTCGTCGCTTCACATTTGTTTCTCTACATGTGCAGGTATAGCAAACCGCTAGTGGCCTCAACCTCATGGGATTAGTCCCTCTTTCCATACAGGTAGATTTTTATGTCTATAGCAATTGAAATTTTGTCCCACAACTCCACAACACAACCACAATCACAATTCACAAACAATTTCAATTTCAGTAAAGCAATTTAAACAAACAGTCAAATAGACCCAATACACGACACTGCTCTTCACAAATAGTACACAAACATTAACCTTGTATGGGTTTCACAGCAACACCACCACGGTCAACCACCAGTAAAGCAATTTAAGTCTGCTCTTCTTGAATTCTTTCACCGGAAAAAGCCCCTTGTTACAGACAAACAATTCACAAAAAAACAAGTTAAAATCCAACGAAAATCATACAGTTTGAAGAAACCCCAAACAAACAACCATCGCAGATGATGAAGATCCGATGAAGAAACCCCCTACTCACCAATTAAAGTCTGACGAAAATCCCTCGAAGATGATGACAATTCGATGAAGAAGATTCAGATCTGACGAAGATGATTCAGATCTGACGAAGCTCGGACGAAGGTGACGAAGTTCCGACGAAGATCCAATGACGATCAGACGACGATGACGAAGATCCCGCGTAGCTGACAAAGATCTGACGAAGATGAACAAGATCCCACGAAAATGCGAAACATATTTGGCTGATGATGGAGAACAAAATCGTTACTTTGGGAGGAGTTTGATTCAAACTTTTACGGCAAGAGTTCTACTGGTGAAGGATTTCGACGATTTGGGGATTTTAATAACGGGGGCCATTTTGTTATTTTTTAAAACTTTTATTGCATTATTTTCAGTTAAATCCCAATAGTTCAGAAATTCTCAAAAAAAAAACCCTGCTATTTCCAGCCAGGCTCGGCTCGCGAGCCTAACGAGCCGAGCCGAGCATGGCTCGAACTCGGCTCATTTTGTCTCACGAGCCGAGTCGAGTCGACTCGTTATCAAACGAACCGAGCCGTTAATGAGCCGGACTTGAGTTGAGCCGAGCTGGCTCAGTTCGTTAAGCAGCCTATATATATAAGAAAGGAATATTGGAGAGGCTTTTTATCAAATACAATCTAATATAATTCCAAATTTCATACTAAATGTTTAAGCATCTAATCAAAAGCATCTATATATATAATTAATTTAATTTGGTCACTACCAAAATTAAATAGCGTATGGTTGAATTAAATAATGAATAAAAGAAGCATTTATTCCTATAGGTAGGGTTAGGCTCTTTGACAAGAAATTGTTTATATCATGTGAACTCTTTGGGTCACTATATGCTTCATGTGAACACCTTATATTTGTGTAAATCATGTGACACCCGATTAGCTGCTAGCTCGTCTGTGTATATAGTCTATGTATACAGTCTGTAATCAAGGTTTGTTATAATGATGATTAATGGAGATAAGTAAGCATGATAATTGAAAATTGATTACTAAGTTTATCCTGTGTCGTGTGGCTATAATGTTTTTGGAATATTATACTATTCATTTCACATGTAATATGATTAACCGTCATTATTTTCAATTAATTCACGTAATATTTTCCCTAATTCATGTGCTTCAAATCAGCACATTCTAGAGTGTGTGTGCACAATCAAAAGCTGTTAAATTAATTAAAAGAAAACTGGCATTTAATTAATATAAATTAATGGCTATAATATAATGTTACAAATTTTAATAAAATATTTAATTACAACAGCTTTACTAATGAAACAAAATAGTTGAACGGATTACCCGTTACCTAACCATATAATAGTGTTGGGAGTTGGAAGTGATCCTTTTTTAGAGTGGGATGTGGGATTATTATTTCAATACAGTATGTGTTTGGCGTTTTGTTATATGATGGACCATCCTTTTTTGGTGGCTACATCAGTTGCATCTCAGCCACAAAATTAGCTTACACTTATCTAAAACGCCTGCCACTTCATTTGATTATTCATTAAATTATAAATTGTGATAATCATAGATAACCTTTCTCTCTTATCATGATTGGTGCCTCTCTATACAACCTTTTCTTGTTTAATATAAAGTGTGTTTATTCTTAAACCCTTTTAGAATTTGTATAAAGTTTGATAATCAAAGGAGCCTTAACTAACAATTTATGTATTTACCCAAATTCCAAAAATAAATAGTAGTTACTTATTTATGTGATCATTGTGTACCTTTACAACCTAAGCTGGTTTCTTTTGTTAATTTATTATACTTGTACATGCAGAAAAAGTGTTTGATTTCCTCTTGTTTCTTTTATGGCCAAATGAAATCATGTAGAACCACCAGATTCATATTGATCGTTTTCTTCCAATATCAATGGGATCGTCAATGACACCAAAGTGTCAGATTTTTTTAGCGTTGTGACTATCGGTGGTACTAGCAATCACTGTTATTTTAGTTTTATTTTTAATTTATAAATAAATTATGGAATTATTTATTGAATAAATCAAATATTTATTTACGTTTATTTTGTAATTAAACAAATTATATAAGGGTACACTTTTTTTTTTATATCACAAAATCAGCTTATAGACTAATGTGTTTCAAAAGCTACAAAATGAAACTTTTGGAATCCTTTTATAATTATGATTACTTTGTAATCAGTTTCAAACTTAATCAATTTTAGAAGCTGTTTACTAAACACTTTTATTGTTATTGCTTAAAAGTTAATTGATTATTTCTTAAACTACAACACTCTTGACCACACACTTATATGGGTGCATTTGGTTCGGAGCATTATAAGATTACTCTAGTAATCTTTGTATAATTTCCAATTGAAAGAGAAGTAATTTTCCAACCCTATTAATTTGTTCAATGGTCCCATCTTCAAAATAAAGAATGGTAGAATTGTAATAATAAAAATAAATAAAATAAAGGGAAGTGATTTCTGAACCCACTCATTTTATCGTCAACCCCACTTTTTTTTTTTTCTTTTTTCTTTTTTTTTTTAAATGAGAATGTAAATTTATGAGTTAATTATGATGTTGTACATTTATGAGTTAGTAATGATTTTGAAGACGCGAGTAACAATTTATGATAGGAAAGTTGCAGATAGAGAGTACATAAGGAGAAGCAATTGTTGAAGGAGACACAAAGTCACAAAGTATATATAAATTTTTTTCCCCATAAAATAGGTTCTTTCGTAGTAACAAGGATTCACCAAAAAAAAAAAAAAAAACAGCTTGAAATTAGAGTTAGGAGTTAGGACATAATTCTTAAAAGTTATTCGCTTAAGAAATTGTTGTGACTATTTAAGTGTCTGACTCAAAATCCATTACTCTAGTTCGTTGTTAGTTTTCAGTAACAAGGATTCACGAAATTGAGTATAAGAGTTTGTACTAGTCTTTCAATATTTATTAAGTTTTGAGTTTTAAAAGAGTTTGAAATAAGGAGTGATTAAAGAAAATAAATAACTAAAAGGAAACACAAATTCAGAATGGAAGATGGGGAGGAAGAACAACGAGACAGAGATTAGATTCAGAGAGAAACATGAATGTATTGATGATTTTTCCCTTGCTTTACATGTCAAGTATAAGTGTGTTTATATACACTTTAGGATGTAATCTTGTACAATCAAAGTTGCAAATATTATGGGATGCAAATTGCAGGTTTTAATTGATTTGTTGAACTGGTCTTCTGATTCTGGTGAGAGAAATCTGCACTTCCTGTTGAGGTAGTTTTGAGCTCACTCAACATCCCCCCACAAGCTGATGGTTGGAACAAACTGTCAGCTTGGACCCTAACAACTTGAAACGTGTAGACGTAGTGAAGATATCTGCTCGCTGATTAGCTAAAGAGATAAAGTGAACAGAAAGCTATCTTGGTGCTAGTCCTTCTCAAATGAAAAGATAGTCAATCTTGATGTGCTTGGTCCGAGCATGTAAAACTGGATTTGCCATGAGGTATAACGCCGAGAGGTTGTCACACCAAAGCGTAGCTGGATGAGGAGGGAGAGTGTGGAGATCATGCAGGAGATATTCAATCCATATGAGGTCAGTAATAGTGTAAACAAGGCACTTGTACTCGACCTCTGTGCTTGAGAGAGCATATATGCATTGTTCTTTTGAACACCAAGAGATAAGGTTGCAACTGAGAAAAACATAGTAACCACCAATGGATCGACAGTCATCACGATCACCAACCCAACTAGCATAAAAAAAGGCGTGCAAAGTAGTTGATGGACTTAGAGTAAAACATAGGCCAAGTCGAGGAGTGTCAACTAGGTAGCGTAGAATGCCCTTGACATATTGCCGGTGTGAAGCAGTAGGTGTATGGAATTTTATTCCAAGAAAATAATGGATAGGGCCCAAATCTTTGATAGTGAATTCTCGTTGAAGGGATTGTAATAGACTAGAAGATGGTGTTATAGGGGATTCGGTGAGAATGATGTCGTCTACATATACAAGAATGTTGATAGTGTATTCAGTAGTGTGAAGGACAAACAATAAGGAGTCTGCACCAAAGATTTTGAACCCACAACTTGTAAGATACAAATTGAGCTTTTGGTATCAAGCTCTAGGAGATTGTTTGAGCTAGCTTGTAAAGTGATCGTCAAAGATGACACACATGATAGGGCGTTTTGCGTCTATAAACCTTTGTGGTTGTATGATGTAGAATTCCTCGTTTAGATGACCATGTAGAAAAGCGTTGGAAACATCAAGCTGGTGAATTAACCATCCTTGTGAATAAGCGACGACCAGGACAACGAGAGTGGTGACCGGTTTGGCCACTGGACTAAAAGTTTCTGTGTAATCAATACCAGGGTGCTAATGGAAACCTTTGGCTACTAGTCGGGCTTTTTATCGTTCGAGAAAGCCATCAGCACGAAGTTTTACTTTGTACACCCATTTGCAGCCTATTGGTCAAGCATGAGAGAGAGGAGGTATAAGGTTCCATGCCCCATTTTTTTTATCAAGGCCGTATATTTTGTAGCCATAGCAGCACGCCAATTAGGGTCACAAGAAACATGAGTGTAACATGTGGGCTCGGTGTACAGGTGAGCTGAGACTGTTAATGAGTAAGTATGTTGACGGCTGGGAATCCGGTAAGGTATATTACCATTTTTTAGGTGAGTAACTATCGAGTGGGTAGGAGTAGAGTGTTGGACGACCGTGGATGAGCGACGCTGAGGTGGAGATTGATTTCATTTTGTGTGAGTTGATTATTAAGGCTATGAAGGGTCGGTATCCATTTAAGGTGATGTTGAGGATGGTGGGGTCGAGAGAGAGTCACTTAGTGAGCGTGGAACTAGTGGAGTTTGCAAGTCTGGTTGTGTCGGTGGAGTAGTAGATGAGACTATAGCATAGGCCAGTAGAAGAGGTAGAGCCATCATGATTTCATAGCTAGGGGCCGGTGAGGTTGATGTGGAGGGTGTCATAGTGTTGAAAGGAAACGATGTCTCATCAAAGATGACATCTGCAGTAATGCAAAATTTTTGATTGCATGGATAGTAGCAATGGTAACCCTGATAACTAGGAGGATACCCAATAAAAATGCATGCTTGAGAGCGTGGTGCCAACTTGTGTGGAGCATAAGGTCAAAGATATGGAAACACTGCACAGCCAAAGACCTTCAAGTAAGAAACATTAGGAGGGCGTTGTAATAGTACCTGCCAAGCAGTGATACTGCCAATGACTGGGGAAGTATGTCGATTAATCAAGAAAATCACTGTCTCAAATGCAAATTCCCAAAAGTGTAAGGGAAGTCCAACTTGTGTTTGGAGAGCAAGGCCAATCATGAAAATATGATGATGTTTGCATTTAATTGTCTTGTTTTGGAATAGGGAGTACGAACATGAAATAGGTTGATTGATCCCATGTGCTATAAGGTGAGCGCGAAATGCGGAAAAAGAAATTCAGGCGTGCCATCACATTGTATTGCCTGTGGCTTATGTTGAAGTTGATTCTCCACAAATTTCTTAAAAGAATAAAAATGTCAAGAAATTGTGTGCAACTAGTGAAGGGATAAAACCATGAAAATCTGAAAAAATCATCAATAAAATGTACATAATTTCAATAATTATTGAAAGATGTTACAAGAGACGAGCCCCAGACATCAAAATGGACTAATTGAAGTGGGCGGCTAGCCCTTGATTGAGTAGGAGGATGATGATGACAATGGCTTTTACTAAGAGCATAGGCCGTACAACTTATTTTAGGGTTCTTGGAAAAGCATTATTTGTGGAATGCAATAAACGAATTATAGTTTTAGGAGCGGCATGTCCTAAACGATGATGCCAAAGATTAAATTGATTTGGGCTAGTGCGAGAAACTGTACAAGTTGAAGGTGGTGGCACTAGGTTGGATGGCGAGACACGGTAGAGTCCGGATCAAATTTGCTGTGTAGGGGACATCGACGTCGGTGAGGTTTGGGGAATGGAACCAAGAGGAGGAAGGTGGCTAGTGGTGGCACTAGTAATAGCAATCATGCAATCGTTGTGATTAACGGGCGATGATCGGCGGTAGATTCCTAGGTTGTGATAGCAAGGTTTGGTGAGGAGAAGATAGAGAAGATGGTGGTGGTGGTGTCTTCTGGTGCAACAGAGATGAGCGATGGCACGCGGTGCAACTTACAATTTTGCAATGGTAATGAGCTACTTCAAAAACCAACTAGATTAGAAAAAAGATCAACAATCGACCTTAGGAAATTGATGAATCAGAGTTGGGGAAGTGTTTTCTGCCAATTTTGATATAAAATCTAGCAAAAAGCCACCTGGAATTGTCGGCAGAAGCAATGACAGTGTATAAGATTTGAGAGAACAATTTTGAAAAATGAAGACGATGTGAGGTAAGAGAAGATGAAGAACGATTATGATGTGAAGTAAGAGAAGATGAAGATGAAGATTTCTTGCACGAAAGCAGGGAAGAATGAAGAATGAATTTAGGGATTTGATTTTTGTGACCTAGTTTTGTCACCGGGTTGGTTTGACTGGTAGTTCTTTATTGTTCCATCGATCCAGTTCGATCATAGGCAAATTCCATATTTTTGGTCAAATTAGAGCAGAGTTGGGACCAGTTCTTGGTTGGATCAGTTGATTCAGTTGGTCCGATCGGGTTTCTAATCGTTGGTATACTTAATAGTGTAAGAACCAAATGGTAGGACTAAGGATAACATAAATTAAGTTTCAAGTATTTCTCAGGAGACAATCTAGCAACATATATATTGATAATAGTGGTAGGGAATCCATTTTATGATTAGCCAACTAGATCAAAACTTTCAAAATAAATAAGAAAGAGAAAATTGTTGACTAGTCCACCTAATCTTAAAATAATATTTCCATGAAAACAACTTTAGGGAATCCATTTGTTCTTCATATACCTTTTGCTATGTAGATAGGATAGTAACCACACACAATATCAGACAATATTTATTATCTCCATGTTTGAGTTTCATTTCTTTTTAATTAAACATTTTGAGTATTTTCTTATTTTCTGATTCCATATATTACAAACATAACTACATATACTTGATATAATACAAACATAACTGCATACACTTGTTTGAACAAATAAAATTATGATACATAGGTAAACAGTTCAAAGCTATTTATAATTGTAAACATAAGATGTTGAATCAAGCCAGAGGAATACATACTTCTACAAAGTGAACGATTAAGCGGAAACTCCATGAGAGCTGCATATATGATAAGAGTGTAATTTATATATTTTTATTCCTTCCATATTATGTTTTTTGTTATGTTTTATGCCTAGTTGAGTTGATTAGAGTTTATTTTGTAAGTTTGGCATATTTGGATAGACTTTAGGAAATAATTGAGAAAAGATTAGGAAATTCCAGATTTTTGTTATTCTGATCAGTGCTGCGTTTTTCAGGTTTTTCATAGAGTCAGATTTCTCGATTGCAAAAGTGTTCTTCAGAAAAAGTAAAGTAGATGAATCAACCTTTCCGGGAAGGTATTATGGATGAGAATCCGAGTTCGTTTGGGACATCATTAGTTGTTGCAAAATCGGACCTGGAATCCTATTCGCGGAAGGATTTCCTGGCTGAGTATTGAGTCTTCGAATGGGCCTAACTGGAGCTTCAGATATCGAAAGCAGGTAATTCAAAAGCCCAAATTCATCTAAAAATCCGGGACTACAACTTTTGTGAAGTGACCAAGCCTAGAAAAGTTCGTTTACATTGTGAGAATCCTGGTGCAAGCTGGATGATGGATTCTGTTTTCCATATCTGATAAGGATTGACAGTTTTGGGAGTCTATCTTTTAGGAAAGGTCTAGGAAAGTAATTTCCATTTTTCCTAGGGAAAAATTGAGGAAAAATAAGGATGTTATTTATTCAGGAGTTGTTAGGTTAAACAGGGGGAGGACGGCAGTAGGTTTTTTTTCTTAGTTTTTTATCTTCTACATCAAGATGTGCGGCTGATCTTTCTTCTTCAGTTCAAGGGGATTTTGAAGTCTGAATTCATGTTATTGGTGTAACTTAACTTCAGTAATATTGTTCTTAATCTCGTTCTTATTGGAATTGTTTATGAATTTTGTTTGGTTGATTTAGTAATGGCCTGCTAAATTGTTTAATCGGAATTTTATCTGTTAGAATTAGGAATTGTGATACGTAATTGTCCTCTTTCTATTCAATGAGTAACACATGATGATAGATGATTATGGACAAGTTTTCAATCTGTTATCTTGAATAACATAACCTAAGTTAAATAATCCGAACTTGCATGATTGTTGCTTGGATTGATCTATTTTCCTAATTCTTAAGGCTGCCATTGAATTAAACTTAGAGAGCTTATTCTAGGTTGTTCAAAGGTTAGGATCTACTTGAAGAGCTTATTTCAATAGTGACAATTAAGGGAAAATTCAGGTAACAGAGCTTGTTGTTTCCTAGGGTCAATAATTCCATAATAATGAGATAGAATAATGCTACGGTTAGTTTATATCCAATGCATGTTTAGGTGGATCTTGAACCGAGATCTGGTTGTTTTTAATCTGATATTTTCTACCATTAGCGATTGATTTGTTTCACTTTAGATTGCCTTGAGTACACCCCGTTTCATTACTGTTGTCATGTTTACTATTTAGGGTTTTATTTTATTGTTTTCGTTGTGGTTATTGGATAAAACATAGAAATTAATCGAATCATTCCCTGTGGGATCGACCCTTGCTTACCCTATATGCAATTCAGTAGTTAGGTTAGGAAGGTTATTAATTTGGAGCATTCGGCACGCTACCAATATACATTTGAAATACAAATTAGCTCAATTATTTTGACCATTTTGAGGATTGTAATATCCAAAACCAAGAGATTTACAATTTGAAGGGTTAAAGTTTAGAGAAATTACTATGTACCTTAAAAACAGGATTGCAACTGAACATTAATCCTTAACATACAGAGAAGAAGTAAAATGTACGGTTCCTTCCTCCTGTTAGATGGAAGGATTAGAGTTTAAAATACAGATATTTCAATTGAAATTGAATTTTTTGTACGCTTGAAAACTTAGCAGCTTTTCTTGTTATTTCATTCAAGCTTCTCCTAGTACATATAAATGCAATAAATGAAGGAAAGGAAGGAGAAACTAAGAATAGATTGGGTTTTTAGCAGTTCAAATACTTTCATTTTTGAAATTCATATAAATCAATCAGATTGTTGATTGAAGGTTTAACTTAAACCAAGTAAGTATTTCATGACAAATTTTCCTACTAATTAATTGAAGAAGAAGACATAGATGGATTAATCATACCTAATTTTTGGTTGATTTGATAATCTTTCCATCAAGTTCAATCTTGGGGATATGAGCAATCTTGGGCCAATCTTCACCTGTTTCTGGTTCGCATCTTTCCCTCAAGTTAGGACTGTAACACCCACATCGAGGTACGTAATCTCATTTCCCTTAGTTGTAGTGTTTATTCCAAGATGAATGCATGAAATTAGCTTGGGGAAAATTTTGCAGACTTCGCCGCGACAAAGGGATTTTGTCGCCGTGACAATGTACTTTCTGCCCAAATTCGTGGCAACAAATGCATGCTTCGCCAGGACAAAGAAAGTGCTTCGTCGGGGTGAAGAACTCCCTGGAAATTTTAGTGAAATTCAGGGGAAAACTTGCTCAAAGGCAAAATGGTCATTCCACCAATAATTAGTTGAAAGCGTGGTGAGTGAAAAGAGATAGATTTTCATGGAGAATGCAATGAAATGAGGACATTATGGTAATTGATTAAGGGACATAGATGGAATTTCATAGAAAGTACAAGGGTAAAATGGGAAGCTAAAAGAAATAATATGTTATATTAAGGGTTCAAGCATAAAACCCTAGCCATTCTTCCCCTTCCATTCACGCCACTTTTCACCCAAATTCTCTCAAATTTTTTCAATCACTTTTCAAGGAAATTCATAGATCTTGGTTCACTTTTGGTGGAATTTCAATCCCAAGCATCCATAGGTAAGATCCTTGCACTAAGATGTGAGATTAATGTTTTAAAGTGTTGATTCTTATGATTTGTATCCATAGAGTTTAAGAGAAAGAGGGTTGTATCAAGGAAGACTACTAAAGTGTTTGGATTGCTCACATCTAAGGTAAGTAAATCCAACCCTAGTCATGGTTGGAGCAATATTGTGTAGAGAACTTCTTTTATGCATGTATGTGCTTGTATGAGAATTGTTGATGGAATTGATGTTGAATGATGGTTAGAATTCCACCATGAGAAGTGGTGTTTGTGTATGTGGTGTTTGATGAGAGTTTGGATGAATTATGGAAGAATTAGAGTAGAATTTGTGAAGTGTAATCCTTGGCCAGGTTTGATGATGATTTTAAGGAGTTTGGCTCCAAATTTTGGTGGCTTAAGAAAGATATAGAAGTGTAGCCAATTTAGAGTTTGCGTGTGCATACAAATTATTTGATGAAATGTCAAAGAGAAGTGCATGCATGAATATGATTATTTGTTATCTTGAGATGAGTTTGTAGATGGTAGAAAATGACATGTTCACATGCCACATAGCATTATTTCTTCTAAACATGTGAATTTAGAAAGCATAACAAGCATAAGCCCATCTACATGCGTAAATACTCATAAAAACATTAAAGAGCATTAAAGAATAATAAAGAACGCTTTTAAAGAAGAGAAGAAAAGGTTGTTGCAATGGGGAACCGGTGAGTGACTAGCCCCGTATGCACGCCGCCTTTAATGAGCGGCCTCAGAATCAGAAAGAAGAATTGTACAGTCCGTTCGAAGTGCATGTGGATGAGAACCGTACCCAGAAAGAGTTAGAGAATACACTCACATGGCCAGGGTTCCATATTCATGCCTCAACCAAAGTCTGATCGGCAAGAAAGAATAAAAAGAAAGAACAGAAAGAAAGAAATAAAGAAATACAGAGAAAAGAAATAGGAAACAGAAAAACAGAAAAGAAAATGTACATCCTATGCATTTGTGCATGATACCATTTCCACTATCCTGAGTAGTTAGAAACTAGCATTATAGAAAGAGCAAAGAAGAATAGAAAAGTTTGATGTAAGGAAAGAAAATCAGAATTAGAGCAACGGAGATAGAAAGGTAGCGTAGCGAGTTTACTTACTGAGCAATTAGTGCTCAATCCTTTGTTTTCAATGTTTTTGCAGGTAGTAAATGAGATACGATTGGATGGAGCGTCAAGGAGCGGAAGGGTCTGGCAACAATGTCGAGTTTATTATTATTATTTTTTTTTTTTTGAGTAATTTGGTTACTTAATGTATAGTTTTGAAAATTAGTATGGGCCCTCTATTTCATACTCATCTACATGTATATTTTCTTATATATATATTTAGTGAGTTTTACTATATATTTCACAACTATACTAGCTAGAGAAAGAGAAGCATTACATTTTTGGTACTAGAGCAAATATTTTGGGATTTGACAGTGTGCCTCTCCCGCCGCAATGACGTTCCTTAGCCAACCGTTGTAAGGTATTTCTTTCCTTACTTATAGTAGTAGATGAGTTAATTTAGATGACTAAACATGTTGTTGCTATGTTGATGAGACGTAGAACTCAAGCAGGTAGTAAGAAGACAATGAGTACGGGTGAACCTTCCAACCCGTCAGAATTTACTCCTCCTATCCTCGATGAAGCGAGGATACGTAATATTATACAACAGGTATTGGGAGAGAATCAGGGGAGAGCGATACCGGAGAGAGTCGAGACTCCAGTTTTTGTACCGACCCTTAGAGAGGAGAGAGAGAGAGAGGCTGGTACCCCCGATGGTGTAGAATCTTATTGAGCCGATATATGGGTTGCCTAGTCAACATCAGCCGTCAGAATTCAGGGGTACGACGGACCTAATAGTGGCAGAAGAATGGTTCAGGTCCATGGAACATACGATGACACTTTTCCCTATGACAGATCGGGAGAAGATTTAGTATACAAGCTTTCTGTTTTGGGGTGATGCCCGTATATGGTGGGAATTGATGGAGGATACTCACAGTATAGCCTCGATGACTTGGGGGGATTTCAGAAGATTGTTCGAGGCAGAATATAGAACAGTTGATCGAGTTCATGAAAAGAGTCAAGAGTTTATTTATTTGCAACAGGGGACTAGTTTAGTGAAAGAGTATTCTGTGAGATTTAATTCCCTGGCAAGGTTTGCTCCAGGTGTAATAAGTACATCAAAACTGATGAGGGATAAGTTTATGCACAGGCTAAAACCAGAAATAGCCCGAGATGTGATGGCAGGTGCCCAACCCCCTCAAACATACAGTGAAGCTTTGGAACGAGCCTTACGGGCAGAAATATTTGTGAATAAGTTAACCCCATCCATAGCATTAGCAGTAGCACCTAGTATTCCACCTCCTACTCCACAGAGGGATAGAGCTGATGCCCCCAAAAATAATGAAGGGACAAACAAGAAAAGATTTCAACCCAAGAAAAATATAAGGGATTGGCAAAATAAAAGGCTAAGAACTGTTGAAGTTCCCTAATGCCAGAAGTGTGGAAGAAATCATTTGGGGGAGTGTCTTAAAGATTTAGGCCGAAATGTGTGTTATAGATGTTGGCAGCCAGGGCATATGATGAGAGATTGCAAAGCCCCTCTTACACCCGCATCACAAACACTTAGAGGTACCACTGCTCGAGTGTTTACAGTAGCACAGAGTGAAGCTAAAGCTAGCCCATTCACAGTTACCGGTCAGTTGTTATTTCACTCCGTTCCCTTTTATGCATTAATTGATTATGGAGCCACACATTCATTTATTACACATGGGATCTTAGAGAGATTAGGTTTGAAACCTATTATAGTAAGTCAGCCCATTAAGATAGATTTACCAGATGGTGTTAGTGTGGTAACTTAGGAGATGCTTCCAAGGGAGTCAGTAGTGATCCATAGAAGGGAGTTGCCAGTGGATTTAATACTGTTTGATATGCTCGATTTTAATGTTATTTTGGGCATGGATTTCCTGGGGAGATTTGGAGTAAAGATTGATTGTCGAAAGAAGAAAGTAAGATTTAATCTTGATGATGGTGATAAGTTCAATTTTGGCAACAGCCACCAACTTAGTATGTTGATTAGCAGTGTAAAGGCTAGAAAGATGTTAAGAAAATGGTGCTCTAGGTACATTGTCCATGTAGTGCATAGTAGTGTTGTCTCACGACCAGAGATCCAGAATGTGCCAGTAGTTTGGGAGTTTTTAGATGTATTCCCAGAAGATTTGCCGAGTTTACCTCCCAAAAGAGAAGTGGAATTTAGCATAGAATTGGCACCAGGGACAACACCCATTTCTAAAGCCCCTTATCGGATGGCTCCAGCCGAGCTTCAGGAATTGAAGAAGCAGCTTCAAGAACTCTTAGACAAAGGTTTTATTCGACCTAGCCATTCTGCTTGGGGTGCTCCAATTTTATTTGTAAAGAAGAAAGATGGATCCCTATGGATGTGTATAGATTATAAAGAGTTGAATAAAGTGACGGTGAAGAATAAGTACATGCTACCTCGCATAGAAGATTTGTTTGATCAGCTGAAAGGAGCAGCAGTGTTTTCAAAGATTGATTTGAGGTTAGGTTATCATCAAGTAAAAGTTGCGGAGTAAGATATTGCTAAGACTGCTTTTCGAACTAGATATGAGCATTATGAGTTTGTAGTGATGCCTTTTGGGTTAACCAATGCCCTAGCAGTCTTTATGGACCTAATGAACCACGTGTTCCAAGATTGTCTTGATCGATTTATAGTGGTGTTTATTGATGACATCCTAGTTTATTCTAAGACAAAAGAGGAGCATGAAGAACACTTAAGATTTGTGCTGCGACGATTGAGAGATAAGAAGTTGTTTGCCAAATTTGCTAAGTGTGAGTTTTGGCTAGATCAAGTCATCTTCCTAGGTCATACCATCTCTAAGGAGGGTATATCAGTGGATCCTAGTAAGGTGAAGGCAATTCTAGAATGGCAAAATTCGAAGACAGTAAAGGAGATTAGAAGTTTCTTAGGGTTAGCAGGTTATTATAGGCGGTTTGTAGCAGGATTTGCTCAGTTAGCTAAGCCGCTTACAACTCTTACCAAACAGAGAACTCCTTTCATATGGTCAAATGCCTGTGAAGAAAGTTTTCAAAAGTTAAAGAGAAGATTGACCACAGCTCCTATTCTTGTGTTACCACAAGAGGGTGTAGATTATGATATTTATACAGATGCCTCATTTTAGGGACTCGGTGCAGTATTGATGTAGTTGGGTAGGGTAATAGCCTATGCTTCTAGACAGTTGAAAGAGTATGAGACGAGATACCCTACGCATGATTTAGAGTTAGCTGCTATAATTTTTGCATTAAAAATATGGAGGCATTATTTGTATGGAGCAAAGAGTAACATTTATACGGATCATAAGAGCTTGAAGTACTTCTTCACCCAAAGAGAGCTGAATATGAGGCAAAGGAGATAGTTAGAGCTGGTAAAGGATTATGATTGTGAAATTAAGTATCAACATGGAAAGCCAATGTAGTAGCTGATGCCTTGAGTAGAAAGGCCTACTTGTCCCAACTCACAAGACAGAAAGAGTTATTAGGAGAGTTGATTAAGGACCAAATAGAGGTGATATCGGGAAGGCTTGCCAGGTTAGAAATTTACCCTACTTTGTTGGAATAGATTAAAGAAAAACAAGTTGTTGATGAGTGGTGTCAGAAAATAAGTTAGCAATTGCTTGAGGGCAAGATATCAGAATTTCACTTGTTAGATGGTGCCCTCCATTTCCGGAATCATATATGCATTCCCCAAGATGTTGAGTTGAAGAAGACGATTCTTGCGGAGGCTTATGATACACCATATACTGCTCATCCTGAAGGAACCAAGATGTATCAAGATTTAAAGAAGAGTTATTGGTGGCCAGGTATAAAGAAAGATATTGGAGATTATATGGCTAAATGTTTGGTTTGTCAATAGGTGAAAGCAGAACACTAAAGACCATCATGTTTGCTTCAGCCACTCAACATTCCTAAATGGAAATAGGAAAGTATATCAATGGATTTTATCACAGGCCTTCCAAGAGTTCAAAAGGGGTATAATGCGATATGGGGATAGTAGACAAATTAACTAAATCAACCCATTTCCTTCCAGTAAAGGATAGTACTACCTCGGATCAATGGGCCCACATCTATCTCAGGGAGATAGTCAAACTCCACGGTGTGCCCAAGACAATACTGTCGGATAGAGATTCCAGATTTGTGTCAGCTTTCTGGACTAGTCTACAGAGAAACTTGGGTAACAGGTTAGCATTTACTACAACATACCATTCTCAGACAGATGGCCAAACTGAGAGAACGAATCAGTTACTGGAGGATATGTTGAGAGCATGTTGTATGGATTATAGAATGACTTGGCATGAGATGTTACCATTGGTGGAGTTTGCTTATAATAACAGTTATCAGTCTACAATTAAGATGGCTCCTTATAAAGCCTTGTATGGTAGACGATGTAGATCTCCACTGCATTGGGATGAGGTAGGAGAGAAAGATGAGTTACATACAGCTCTTAGGCCGAAGATAATGCAAAAAATGATAAAAGATATCCAGCTGATCAGACATAGAATGAAACAAGCCCAAGACAAACAAAAGAGTTAAAGAGAAAAGATGTGGAATTTGAAGTGGGTGAGAAAGTATTTATTAAATTTTCCCCCTATAAGCGGGTAATACGTTTTTGCAGTAAAGGAAAGTTAGCATCTAGATACGTTGGCCCCTTTGAAGTGTTACAACGAGTTGCAAAGGTAGCTTATAAGTTGGCGCTACCACCTAGTATGAACAGGGTGTACAATGTGTTCCATATTTCAATGCTTCGAAGTTATGTCAATGATCCCTCCCATATACAAGAAATAGAGGAAGTGGACTTAGAAGAGAATCTCGTTTATGAGGAGCATCCAGTTCAGATCTTAGATAGAAAGATTAAAGAGCTCCGAAACAAGAGTATTCCACTTGTAAGAATCCTATGGAGGAATCATAAAGTAGAAGAAGAAACATGGGAGGTAGAGCAAGATATGCAGAACTACCATCCTGAGTTGTTCGTTTGAATTTCGATGACAAAATTCTTGTAAAGGGGGGGGGAGGGGGAGAATTGTAACACCTACATCAAGGTATGTAATCTCATTTCCCTTAGTTGTAGTGTTTTTTCCAAGATGAATGCATGAAATTAGCTTGGGAAAAATTTTGCAAACTTCGCCCCAGCAAAGGGATTTTGTCGCCGTGGCAATGTACTCTCTGCCCAAATTCATGGCAGCAAATGCATGCTCCGCTAGGGCAAAGAAAGTGCTTCGTCAAGGTAAAGAACTCCCTGGAAATTTTAGTGAAATTTCGGGGAAAACTTGCTCAAGGGCAAAATGGTCATTCCACCTATAATTAGTTGAAAGTGTGGGGAGTGAAAAGAGATCAATTTTCATGGAGAATGCAATGAAATGAGGACATTATGATAATTGACTAACGGACATAGATGGAATTTCATAGAGTGCAAGGGTAAAATGGGAAGCTATAGGTAATAATATGTTATATTAAGGGTTCAAGCATAAAACCCTAGTCATTCTTGCCCTTCCATTCACGCCACTTTCAACCCAGATTCTCTCAAATTTTTTCAATCACTTTTCAAGGAAATTCATAGATCTAGGTTCACTTTTGGTGGAATTTCAACCCAAGCATTCCTAGGTAAGATCTTTGTAACACTCACATCAAGGTATGTAATCTCATTTCCCTTAGTTGTAGTGTTTATTCCAAGATGAATGCATGAAATTAGCTTGGGGAAAATTTTGCAAATTTCGCCCCGGCAAAGGGATTTTGTCGCCGCGGCAATGTACTATTTACCCAAATTCATGGCAGCAAATGCATGCTCTGCTAGGGCAAAGAAAGTGCTTCACCGGGGCGAAGAACTCCTTGGAAATTTTAGTGAAATTCGGGGGAAAACTTGCTCATGGGCAAAATGGTCATTCCACCCATAATTAGTTGAAAGTGTAGGGAGTGAAAAGAGATAGATTTTTATGGAGAATGCAATGAAATGAGGACATTATGATAATTGACTAAGGGACATAGATGGAATTTCATAGAGTGCAAGGGTAAAATGGGAAGCTATAAGTAATAATATGTTATATTAAGGGTTCAAGCATAAAACCTTAGCCATTCTTCCCCTTCCATTCACACCACTTTCCACCCAAATTCTCTCAGATTTTTTCAATCACTTTTCAAGGAAATTCATAGATCTTGGTTCACTTTTGGTGGAATTTCAATCCCAAACATCCCTAGGTAAGATCCTTGCACTAAGATGTGAGATTAATGTTTTAAAGTGTTGATTCTTATAATTTGTATTCATAGGGTTTTTTTTTTTTTTTTTTTTTTGGGGGGGGGTGGGGGGGGGTGGTGTGGGGGATTGTAACACCCGCATCGAGGTATGTAATCTCATTTCCCTTAGTTGTAGTGTTTATTCCAAGATGAATGCATGAAATTAGCTTGGGGAAAATTTTGCAAACTTCGCCCCGGCAAAGGGATTTTGTCACCACGACAATGTACTCTCTGCCCAAATTCATGGCAACAAATGCATGCTCCGCTAGGGCAAAGAAAGTGCTTCGCCGGGGCGAAGAACTCCCTAGAAATTTTAGTAAAATTCAAGGGAAAACTTGCTCAATGGCAAAATGGTCATTCCACCCATAATTAGTGGAAAGTGTGGGAGTGAAAACAGATAGATTTTCATGGAGAATGCAATGAAATGAGGACATTATGATAATTGACTAAGGGACATAGATGGAATTTCATAGAGTGCAAGGGTCAAATGGGAAGCTATAAGTAATAATATGTTATATTAAGGGTTCAAGCATAAAACCCTAGCCATTCTTCCCCTTCCATTCATGCCACTTTCCACCCAAATTCTCTCAAATTTTTTCAATCACTTTTCAAGGAAATTCATAGATCTAGGTTCACTTTTGGTGGAATTTCAATCCCAAGCATCCCTAGGTAAGATCATTGCACTAAGATGTGAGATTAATGTTTTAAAGTGTTGATTCTTATGATTTGTATTCATATGGTTTAAGAGAAAGAGGGTTGTATCAAGGAATACTACTAAAGTGTTTGGATTGCTCACATCTAAGGTAAGTAAATCCAACCCTAGTCATGATTGGAGCAATACTATGTAGAGAACTTCTTTTATGCATGTATGTGTTTGTATGAGAATTGTTGATGGAATTGATGTTGAATGATGGTTAGAATTCCACCATGAGAAGTTATTTTTGTGTATGTGGTGTTTGATGAGAGTTTGGATGAATTATGGAAGAATTAAAGTAGAATTTGTGAAGTGTAATCCCTAGCCAATTTGATGATGATTTTAAGGAATTTGGCTCCAAATTTTGGTGGCTTAAGAAAGATATAGAAGTGTAGCCAATTTAGAGTTTGTGTGTGCATACAAATTGTTTGATGAAATGTCAAAGAGAAGTGCATGCATGAATATGATTATTTGTTATCTTAAGATGAGTTTGTAGATGGTAGAGAATGACTTGTTCACATGCCATATAGCATTATTTCTTCTAAACATGTGAATTTAGAAAGCATAACAAGCATAAGCCCATCTACATGCATACATACTCATAAAAGCATTAAAGAATAAGAAAGAACACTTTTAAAGAAGAGAACAGAAGGTTGTTGCTATGGGGAACCCGTGAGTGACTAGCCCCGCATGCATGCCGCCTTTAGTAAGCAGCCTCAGAATTAAAAAGAAGAATTGTACAGTCCGTTAGAAGTTCATGTGGATGAGAACTGTACCCAGAAAGAGTTAGAGAATACACTCACACGACCAAGGTTCCGAATCCATGCCTCAACCGAGTCCGATCGGCAAGAAAGAATAGAAAGAAAGAAATAGGAAACAAAAAAACAGAAAAGAAAATGCACATCCTATGCATTTGTGCATATGCATTATATTTGTGCATGATACCATTTCCACTATCCTGAATAGTGAGAAACCAGAGTTATAGAAAGAGCAAAGAAGAATAGAAAAGTTTAATGTAAGGAAAGAAAATCAGAATAAGAGCAACGAAGATAGAAGGGTAGCATAGCGGGTTTACTTACTGAGCAATTAGTGCTCACTGATAATCCATAAATTATACAGTTTTTATTAGATCTTTTTGTCAGATTTCAGGTACTTTCTGGTGCATTTTGACCTGAAATGGTTCTTAATTCGTTACTTTTCGTATTTCAGGTTAAAATGGACATTTTGAGCAAATAAGCACAAAATTGGATATTTTTGACTCAGAAATTAGCGGATTTCAGAAGATAGGGGAGTACCGGAGTAGGATTAAGCACGATGAAGCTTGTTCCCAAGGAAGAGAGCCGAGAATCGAATAATCGAACGAAGAAGCAAGCGGAGTGGCAGTTCTGTAATTTCAGAACTCAGTAAGAAGCTTCGCCCCGGCGAAGGAAATGTCTTCGCCGCGGCGAAGTAGGCCAGGGACGAACTTATCTGTTTCATTCTTCGCCGCGGCGACAGTCAACTTATTCAGTTTTGTAAACGCACAGTTTCATGTTGTGCGTGTTTTGGTTAGGTTTTTTGGACTAAGTATAAAAGAAAAACTTAACCTTTTGCCAAGGGATCTTCAGCTTTTTAGGTTTAGCCGTTTTTACACTTTTCTTAGAGTAAAGCTTTGAGTTTTTCGGATTGTTTAAAGGAGAAGATTCAGATTTTGACTAGAAGATTCATCTTTTGGGGAGATTTCTTATCTTTCATCTCAGTTTCATTATGTTTAACTTGTTTATTTCTGTTTTTTTCCTTTTTGTAGTATTAATTTAGCTATGAACTAATTTTATGGGTTAGGTTTGATTGAGTTGTGGATTTAAATGGGTTAAGATTTTGATTGTGTTATTTCCATGTGAATAAGCTTTGGTTGTGTGTTCCTGAATTGAATGCTGTATGTGATGAACATGATGAGATTGAAATAATTCATGTTAGGCTTCTTGTTAATCACCATTATAGTATTGGATGCTGAGATAGATTCAAGAATTAATGAAATCAATTTAGGATTCTGATGCTTAATGAATTCAGAATTATTAACCTTCAATTTGTTGGTGCGTAATGTTAATAAGGATGAATAGGAAAACATAGCCCGAGAGGGTATGTTTAACATTTAGTGAATTCGATTTACAACCATTGCGCATAATGTGGATATAGTGTAATTTTAGGTTTAACCCATAAAATCCAACGAAGTCAAAATCCTACCGCTTTGTTGAATTGATATTCTGTTTTTCATCTTGTTTCTTATAAGATTTAATTCTTGTTTTATTTCATGTTGTTTTTTCATTACAACTGCTCCCACCATCCAAAGATTTCGATTGCTTCAACTTGATAACGTTGGTAAACTTAGTGCTTTGCTAACAGTCCTCGTGGGAACGATATCCTATCCATCACTTTATTACTTGAGCGACTAGTGCACTTGCTATTTTATTTAGCTATGAACTAATCTTTTATGGGTTAGGGTTTTTATTGTGTTTGGATTTAAATGGGTTAAGTATTTTGATTGGTTATTTCCATTGGAATAATTGGTTGTGTGTTACTCTGAAATTGAATGCTGTAGTGTTGAACATGTGAGATTGAGAAATATTCATGTTAGGCTTCTGGGTAATCACCATTATAGTATTGGATGCTAGAGATAGATTCAAGAATAATGAAATCAATTTAGGATTCTTATGCTTAATGAATTCAGAATTATTAACCTTCAATTTGTTGGGTGCGAATGTTAATAGGATGAATAGGAAAACATAGCCCAAGAGGGTATGTTTAACATATTAGTGAATTCGATTTACACCATTGCGCATGAATGTGGATATAGTGTAATTTTAGGTTTAACCCATAAAAATCCAAACGAAGTCAAAATCCTACCCGCTTTGTTGAATTGATATTCTGTGTTTCATCTTGTTTTCTTAATTAAGATTTAATTCTTTGTTTTATTTCATTGTTGTTTTTCATTACAACTGCTCCCACCAATCCAAGATTTTGATTGCTTCAACTTGATAACGTTGGTAAACTTAGTGCTTTGCTAACAGCCTCGTGGGAACAATATCCTACCCATCACTTTATTACTTGAGCGACTAGTGCACTTGCTATTTTGCATGTTTAAGAAACACGCATCACTCACCCCGTTGTTTTCAATGTTTTTGCAGGTAGTAGATGAGATGCGATCGGAGGATCAATGTAAACCCCCCCCAGTCAGGTATCCTCTGAATATCCCTCAATGAGAATCCCGAGGATACATGTTTGGAGAACAAGTTGTATTTAGAAAAATCTGTGTAAGGATAATAATAATAATATCAAAACATCATATAAATGTCACGCAGGACCCAACTTATAATTTACAAACTTTAAGAAATTACACAATCACATATTTATAGGTGGAAGCTTCCAAAGGTATTTCACAAATATTTATCATTTATTTATTTACATCAAGATAAAAACATCGAGATACAATAAATCATCTCCCCTCACGTGTAGTCCCACTGTCTCTAGCATCCCTCGCTTCTAGTCTACATGTAAAGCAATCAACATGAAAGGGTGAGCGCTAATCGCTCAGTAAGGAATGATCCGTTTCATTCTAAATGTACTATTTGATCTTTATTTAAACATATTTATTAACACATCACTTATCTTTACATCTGGATACTTCCCCTTTTATTACTAATTCATATGCTTTCATCATTTTATCCCATGGCTATATAAACATCAATGTGTACACATACAAATAAGTATGTAAACATAGTACACACACATCACATGTTATGACATAACATCTAAATCATCTAACATGAGTATAAATCATCTCATGATGTAAATAACATCATAACTCATGTAATGCAACTAAATGCATATGAAACTTTAACGTCTAGCCGATCGGACCTTTCTTAGCATCTTAAGCACTTCATATCATCTAGCCTCAAATTTCATCTAGATCTCATATCATCGGGAGCTGTCTTATGCTTTTTAGCATCTAAAGCATATATTCATCTTTCCTCAACCGGTATACGAGGATATGCTTACCGTTTTCCATCATGTCTATGCATCTCTATCATGTCTTTTGCATCTCTAACATCTTATGGCATGTAAATACATATTTTGGTGAGCTTAATACTTTTAATTCATCTATGGATTATCAATCCATTTACATTACCTCTTTCTCCCATACATCATCTTAAAACATTATTATATTGCATCTTCTGCCATTTCATAACATTAATCATGTATTGACATCATGACCATGTATATCTTTCAAATGTCATCTAACTAATGAGTAAACATTAGTACATGGAATACTTAAAATAATACATTAATAATCAATTCATAATCATAAGATTGATCATGTTAAATCTTAACTTTAATAACCGTTTATACTTCAGGCCATTTTCCACTATTTCTCAAACGAATTGGCTCTTGGAATAAACATAAAAGTTATATTGTGTCTTAGCTTTCTAATTCTTCAAGAATCATCTCATTTAGATTTTTATAACTCAAGTTATGGTCGAAATACTGAAGCAGGGTTAACAAAACCCCTAAGCTCACAAATCCGAATTTCCATATTAACTATGCCACATCAATTCCTATTAACATTACCAATAGGTCAACTTATGGATCAAATAAACCTCCCATTAATAGTCTTTAACATCTTAAAGGAAGTGTAAAATCTCATTCCCTAATCATCCATTATTGCTATAACATTGTAAGCTAATGCAAACAACACCTCAACACTTCTAATAGCAACCATTCAACACCATGTGGCCTTCCATACTACAAGTTTTGCCACAATCACATCCACACTTCATTTTCTTCATCAAACATAACAACTCATAAAACATAAATAGCCATAACTTCATGTGTAATAATTCAAAGCAATAAGTAGAATAAATGATTTCAACTACACTTGCCATCAACTATTCTATGCCTTAAAGCCTTAATTTAAGGTTTTATAAAAATATACAAACCCTAGCATAAACCCTAAAGTCATGGGAGGTTCTTCCTTACCTTTTTAAAGACTTCCTCCAACAAATCCTTTGCCTTTGACTTCTTTTACACCTTAATCCTACTATATAACATTATACCCAAATCTTCCAATCACGTTAAAACTAAGTTTTTATCCTTACCTTAAACCTTCAAATTGAAGATCCAAGGCTCCTATCTGTTCTCCTTGAAAAATTAAGCAAAACTCCTTTAAAACTTAGAGAAAGAAAGCTTGTTTCATGGAAGATTTGAGAAAAGGGAAGAAATGCTCTCTCCTTTGGCTTGAACAAATTCCACTCATTTATAGGAAATATTCATTTATTTTCCAAAATTATGCAATTGGCCCAATTATTTTAATTGTATAACTCATAAGTCCTTAATTCTTCATATAAGGGCATTTTGGTCATTTCACACTAGACATAATTATTCTTAATTAATGCCATTAAATGCAATGAAGCCTACCATCCTTGACTTTTTCAATGCTTATCCATAGCAAAATAACCTTTTGCCCCTAAGCTTTTCTATGGATAATTGATTCATACCGTTCCAAATGAATTGACTATTTTGCCCTTAGTTAGATTTTATGCTTTTTAACATAAAATTAACATCTAAAGGACTATTTTGAGTTAGGAACATACCTTTGATATCTTGGGTATTACAATCAAGAAGCGGAAAGGTCTAGCAACACTATCGAGTTCATTTATTTATTTATTTTTGAGTAATTTGGTTACTTAAAGTACAGTTTTGAAATTAGTATGGGCCCTCTATTTCATACTCATCTATATGTATATTTTCTTATATATATATTTAGTGAGTTTTACTATATATTTCATTAGTATACTAGCTAGAGAAAAAGAAGCATTACAAGGACAAAATTCAATTTGTAATTCTCTCAAATCAATCAAACAATTAAAATCCATGGGCAAAGATGACAATTCTGGACATTCCGCAATATGAATATCTTGAAGTGATTTGAGATCCTGCATTGACTCTGGTGATGCCTTGAAGTTGGAACAATCTCCAATAAACAAACCCTGCAAAGTGTTTGCTGAACCTTGAAGAAGCCACTATGGCAATTCCTCCAACTACGGTAAATCTACAATAACAAGCACTCGAAAGGTAAGCCCTAGGGATACTGAGGCCTTGATGGCTATCTTCCCCTTCTGGTCCCATGCTCAAATCAAGATTAAGCTTTTCACAATCACCCAACATCAAAGTCTCTAACAAGTTTAGGTATTTTATACCATGTGGTAATGAGATTAGATTCGGACAACTAGCAATAGATAATGATCTAAGGACTTTTAGATAACCAATATCTTCACATAAATATTCTAAATTCGTACACCCATCAATTCCCCAAATCTGAAGAGATTTTAAGCACCCAACTCCATTGTTTGACAGAAACCTCTGCTATGTGGTCTGGAAAAACGCTTGGAGGTTAATTAGGTACCTAATGTCTTTCGGCAACTCTTCTAATTCTCCACAATTAGCAATATATAGAGTCTGCAAATGTTGAAGCTTGCAAATGGAATCAAGACTTTTTCTTATTTTATTATTTTTATATTGAGATATCTCAAATGCCTCAAATCACCAATTCTTTTGGGCAATACGCCAATTCCAAGCTTATCTAATCTAATCACCCACAAGAACTTGAACCTTGAAATGCACAATTCAATGAATTCTTGGCTAGCTCCCTTTCCTTCATCTTCAAAGGAATTAATGGATCTCAATTGACCTAAATTGGATAAGAAGCCTGGAAGTTTATTTTGTGTGTATCAACATCAATCAAAGACAACTGTTGGATTGTTTTGGTAAAACATTGGTCACCTGAGTTCAATATTAAGTACTCGTTTTTTATCAATGACATGGCAAGATCATGTATAAGATCGTGCATTTTAAATTTACAAAGAAACACAATTTGCTCAAAATCTTGGAAGAAAGATCTTGACGATGATTCCTTTAAATACTGCATGCCAATACCCTTTGGATCTTGATTCTCGATAGAAGATTGAAGAAGCCCATGGGTCATCCAAAATTGAATTGATTCATGACTCTGAAACTCATAATCTTTAGGAAACATACAACAATAGGCAAAACATTGTTTCAAGTAAGATGGCAATTGATCATAACTTAATCTTAAAGCAGGTAAAATGTCATATTTCTTTTGATCTAAATTCCAAATCTCATTATCCCTCACATATGTCCAATCATGTTCATCAGTTGAGGAATATAGTAGGCTTCCTAATATTGTCACTACTAAAGGAATTCCGCAACATTTTTTCACAATTTCCGCTCCAATTTTAATCAGGTTAGGATGTTGTTTCTCTTGCCCTTCCTTAAATGCAAATTTTAATTACAGTCGGCTAGATCTGGCTAATCGTGCACCATTCCGGTGACTATCGACCGTAATCAACAGTTGTCTTGGGTGGGTGGGGGTGTTTTGTTTAATTTTTAAACTTTTATTGTGGCTGGGGTCTTTTAGCAAAATCTCAAATGTAGGGGTTAAAAAAATAATCTAAATAATAATAATTAAGAAGGTAGGGCAAATTAATAATCTATATAACATACCTAACAATTTATTCCTTCCAAGAAAATATATCAATATAATATACCAACCAATTTATTCCAATCTAACCGAACATATTTAATATAACATTCTTAGTAATCTTCAAGGTAATATATCTTCCCATTAATATAGTATTTCCAATAATATAACATTCCCTAAATCAAATTCCCCCTTAGGGGAATGCTAAATAGTACATATACAAACTCTTTATATAAACTATTCTTTACAAACTAATCTAGCAACCCTATTCGTTTGACATGTAATCTCATTTGATTATTTATTTATTTTTAATTTAAAATCATTTAATCATCTTAAAACACATCAGTTTGTATAACTGAGTTTATATAAAAAGTTTGTGCATGGAGTATTATTCTACATAATAACATTTGTTTATGTTACCGTGTTAGCTCTTTCACATATAGAGTTTATGTTAACTGAAAGCAAGAGAGACATTTTTTTTAATGAAGATGCATTTGAGCAAAACCTTATCCATCATACTGCTTGCACATTATTAATATCTAGATTATAATCTTGCATTGAAATTTATCAACATGACAAAGTTAATCTGTACATTTCGTATAATAAACTTCTCTCAGACTATATTTAGAATTCATATCCATACGCTACTGCATGAGGCATTAAGGGTTGGTTTTTACTTTTGAAAGTATATATTAATGTTGATTTATTAATGAAGCTATAGAAATATATACTAACATTTGACCATGCTGATTGCTGAATAGCGCATGAGCAAGAGGGTTTTATTAAAAATAAATAAAAATAAAAATGGCAGAATATTTAATCATAATCCTGAATTGAGATTTGTCAACATATATATAACAAATCTAATGATAAATTATTATAAACTGGGTGAATTTCTGAATTCAAACGTCTAGTATATATATGGGCTTCTTTCAAGCCTGCTGATTATAGTTTGTATTTTTTTTAAATAGAAGTAAGCAACAAGGTGAATCAACCACATATCCTTTACCAGTGTTATGACCCTAGAGGAATTGTGCGGCCTTGGTGCACAAACAAGAAATCAAACACTAAGGGTCTGTTTGAGAGTTTTTTTTTTCACTGATTTTGAGAGGTTTAAAAACCCCCACTTGCCAGATTTTTAATGGGATGGTTTTGACTGGTTTTAAAACCCCCCAAAATCAGTGAAGTGTATTTTTGAGGGGTTTATAAAACACCCCAAATCATGGTGTTTTGGCTGGTTTATAAATTTTATCTCAAAAAAAACCCCTTTCCACTCCCTTTGCTACACACAAATCTCTTGCTGCTGTTGACTTCTCTCTAGCACACAAATCTCTTGTTGTTACACACGAATCCCTTTGTTGCACACAAATCCCTTTGCAATGGCTAATTCACAAGAAAGGATTATGTTCGGAATCAACTTCAACATGATCCCTCTCCCTTGTCATACTCGACTCGTCTACTCGCAAAGGAAATCCATCCAATAATAGGTCATTTGCTGGAATCTGTTCACCAGTCTTCAGTGACAACGTCTCCAACTACGAGATCAAATATGGAGACACGTTGTTGGCGAGCATCTCTAATAACTTCAACTTTGATATTTTTACTTATTTTTGATAGCTTATCAAATTGAGTTTCTCGTCTGTAGTTGCTAAGAGCTGACACGTCAACAACCAGAAACACAGCTACAAATATACGTGTCAAAAGTAAAGAAAAAAATTAATTAAGCAAACGAGAGAGTGTTTGCTATGTTGATTAAGCAAAATTAAGAGCTTCATGGAGGAGTTGGAGTAAAACAAATAAATAATGTAGGCATTATCAATATTTATCAAAGTTAATTAAGCAAAAGAGAGAGTGTTTTAACTTTATGGGCATTTATGTAAATTTATCATTTAAAAAAACTATTAGAACCGTTGGAAAATAAACTCTCAAGCACAGGTTGGGTGTTTTAAAAACCGCTACTAAAAACCCCTCAAAACCGCTACGATGATTTTCCCTCATAACTGTTACCATAAAACTCCCAAGCAAACCCTAAGTAACCATAAATAATTCTCTCTATGAAGCTTTTTATACAAAGTCATATTTACAGATTAATTCAAAAAACAAGAAACTAATCTAATTAAATGAGTAATGCCATCTTTACATCATTTTTTACACCACTTTCTTACATCATGACATGGAAGTAGAGGTGGGCAAGGGACCGGTCCCTTGCGGGCCCAGGCCTGGGCCCGTTTGGGACTGGTCCCAAATGGGACCAGTCACTCATGGGCCTGGGACCAGTCCCAGGCCCATGAGAAAAACCAAGACCCGGACCAAACCCTAGGCCTGGTCAGGACTGGTCCCATGGCCTTGGATAATTTTATTTTCCCCCCTCAATTTTTTTTATATTTTGGGGGCAAAACAAAATTTTATAGGGGGTTTTTAGTATTTTTTAAGGGTAAAATTTATAAATTTTATAAAATTTTTGGACTTGGAAGATTTTTTTTTTATAAATTTTGTAAAATTTTATTTTAACCCTCATAATTTATATTTATTTTAAACTTAATATGAGGTTTTATGTAATTTGGCAGGGAACTATATTGAAAAAATACAAAAAAATTTGGGCCCAGGCCGGGGCCCTCCTCCTTAGGCCTGGTCCTGTTTTGGGACCAGGCCTCCTAGGACCGGTCCTCTAGGACAGGATTTTGGAGCTGGGCTTTTGGGCCCGGTCCAAATGCCCAGCTCTACGTGGAATCTAAGTGCCACCTCCACTGTCACATTTGCCACATCAGCCAATTACCACGTCATTTCCCCCCAAAATGTTAAAAAAAAAAAAAAAAAAAAATTTCAAACCCAAAATTTCGAATAAAACTTCTTCTCACAACAAAATACTTCAAAATCCCAAAAATACAAACCCAAACAATTTCTCCCCAAACTTCCATTCAATCTTGAAACCCCCTGGCCAGGTCGCCGCCGTCCACCATCCCAAACGGGTTTCACTTCAAATATTCCTCCTCCACCACGTCGGCCAATCTCAGCCGCGGCCACCGACAAATGCAGCTGTTCCACCGCACCACCACCGCAACGAGTGTCAGTCGAGCCGCACCAGGTCGCCGACCGTCCACCCCGCCACCACTTTTCAAAGGTAGAAAATCCAAAAACAGATTAAAAACACCAAACACCGATGATGAATCGTGTTGAAAAGTTGTAAATTCCAAAAGAGTTGGAAGATTTTAACGAGATTTGTATATGAAATGTGAAAGGATACGTAGCATGACATTAGTAAGATTATGTTGATGCTTCTCAGTTTTAGAAGTTATATATACATTTTATTTGAAATTATAGCTTCTCTTTGTAATGGGTTTTGACCAGAAAATTCTTACACTTGTTATGGTTGAAGAGAGTTTCAAATTATCACTTGTGTACTTGAGTTGTGTTTTTGTTTCTATGTTATAGTGATTGTTTCTTCTTCTGATATAGATTTATGTCATTTTTCTGGCTTTTAATCACCTTAGATTCAAATCCAACTTCTATGGAGCACCTGAGCTTTTCAAAAGTGTTGGTTCTCTTAGTTAATAAAACTCAGATTCTGATTCACCGGAAGGGAAAGATAGAGCTTTTCACGAAAGAAAAGTGTTGGTTCTCTTAGTAGTTCTAGTTTGATTCCGACATTCCTTATCCAATTCTGAAATAAAACAGTCAGTGGCCCTGCACTATGATACTGATAAAATTATGAGCGGGGGCTACCTCTAGGTTTAATTAATCAACTAAAATAATCTGTCTTTAGACCTAATTAATTAGATATGGGGGATTGGTCAATTTATTTTTGGTTTCCTTTTGAAAAGCACTTCTCTTTCAATCTTTTATTTTCTGATAATAATAGTAGTTGTGAACCAATTTACTGGATGACATATTTGATGCCATGAACCTATTAAGATGGGATGACAACAATCTTAATTGAATTTCCTATTTGGACAAGCTTAGACTGCATAGAAGTGTAGGAAGCATCACCAAGAAGCTAATCCATTCAAGTTGTCTAGGTAATTATAGTATTTCTCTTGCTTTTAGTAGTCTTGAATGAGTTGGAATAAGACCCGTCAAGAGTTAGAAATTTGTTAAATAGTAGGACTCCATGTATTAAGTCAGGTACAAGTCCTTCATGTTATGGGTTGATGTGAGGTGAGGGATTTGACAAATACTTAGATCCTTCTTCAGGACTGTTTTTTTTTTTTTTTTTTTTGGTCGAAACATTGTTGCTTTAAGTATTTGACATTTCGAGTTTGTTTCGTTCATGTCTAGAAGACTTCACTGAACATGTCTTTTCATTTGCTAGGATTACAGTGAAATGTCTGTCAGTTACAGGCCATTTCCTGCAGATGCAAATTTTTTATCGAAATAAGGTGTCAAGTGTCAACCCAGTGCAGGTAACGTAGTTCTACTATACTTTTGAAATTCTGTTTGTTAACTAGTTCATCTGAAGTCAATGAATGATTCTGAGTGAGGTTGTAAATCTTCAGCAGGAGAAACCATTGGAAGAGGACGGCCAGGATATGGAGGTCACTATCAATACTGGCAAGGAGGATGCAAGCAGGCGCGATTTGATAAAAGATGCCATGAAAAATAAACCACATATACATCAGAGGAGAGTGCTGATACTGATCAAAACAGCCAGTTTATCACTTTATATTTCTTTTTCGTTGTAATGTATGTTGTGTACAAGTTTCTATAATAGGACTCATCCAAAAACAAAGTTCAGAGTCCTGTTCTGTACAAGTTTTGTATAATTTATTTCAATATATTTTCTTTTAATACAACATTGAGCTTCTATTTCATTCTTGGATGAATTTTACATGCAATACTCTCTTGGATGTATTTTTCATTTTAAGTTTAATAACAAAAAATTGAGTCATTTGTAACTGTCCAGCAGGCAATTGAAATTCCTCAAAATGAAATCCCTCAATAAATGGTTTGTGTTTAGATCATGATTTGATTTGTGTTTAGTTTAGATCATGGTTTATGAAACTCTTGGCATTTTTTTTGTACATTGGTTTAGCTTAGAACTTTAGATCATGGTTTGTGTTAAATATTTCTTTTCAACATATTATGGTGGAAATAAGCGATGATCTAAAGGTTATTTTAACCACCTTTGGCAAATGGACCATAGATTAGGATTCCAGATGCTATAATTTAAACAAAGGTAAGCAATTATTTTTAGATGAAAATGGTATTGAAAACAGGAGATACAGATTGGGAGACAATTCCACCAATTTCAATAGCATAAAAGTATGATTTGGAAGGTATCAATAGCATACAGATTGGGAGACGACTCCCCCATTTCAATAGCAACTGGAAGTCAAAAAAAATCTTTCTTCATCTTCATATAAACTTAAAATAATACATAGTCAATACTACAAGCTCAGTATTATATTTGAATGCTTCTAAATTACAAGCTACTACTATACAGTCTGCCCTAGATCTTACACTTTTGCATATACCAGAATATAGAGGCAGCGAAAGCCGAATGTGCAAGGCAGCTCGTGCTTCTTCCTTCTCATCATGTTAGTATCTTGCCAGAGAAATAACACTCATGCAAGTGGCAGTTCTATACTCAGATATATTTAGTAAAAGGAAAGTTTTCGCAATAATGTCATCTAAAAGTGCCATGCTGGCCAATACTAGTGCAAGTACGAGATTATCCACATAAATCCAATCTTGTTTCAGATTCGCTTCACCAATTTTGAAAGGCACCAAAACTAACTTTGCTTGAAATTGCCTCTCTTCACCAGGCCCATAGACAGCAGCAGGACGAACTGCACATGTATGTAGAAGTTGACCATTTTTTTCCCTGCACAGCACAAAATCTCATTTTAGAACAAAAACAGATGCCCAATCCACAGACCAACTCTTCATTTTGTAACACAAATTTTTAACAAAAATTCGAGACAAATTCTTAGACTTTGATTTATTGTAATCCAACGGAGTTGGATGACAATCATAAATATTGACATATCAAATTAAACAAAAATGTTGAAATATTCAGTATAGAATTCCCCTTTTAGTCATAGACAATGCATCTGAAAACCAGCCCCCTAGGAAACTTTTCAAGAAAAATTCTTCTATAATACTTGCCTCTTTTGCAAATTCCACAATGATACGGCTTCCATCAACATCACGACCATTTAAGCTATATCTTGCATCATCAGCATCTCGAGGGTCACTAAATTCCTGTTATCACAAATGTTGAAAAGGAAGTGTACGACAAGATCATATTTGCAAGACACATAATAAATAATAAAGATTGAGTATGCGTGACTGTGTGTGCTCATGTGCAAGAGAGAGGGAAGAGATGGAACAAGGTAAGGATATACGTACAACAAAGGCAAAGTCACGCTTCATATCCACATCGCGAATTCTGCGTAAACAGGTGCCAGAAACAGTAAGGCCATCATGACACAAGTATCGATGGGTTGATACTTCGCCCCTCACAGATGAACTAAACACCACTTTGAGATTCTTGCCATTTCCATAAAAACACGCAATAACACTATAGAAAGACTCGCCAAATCCACCAAGGTCAACCTCTCACCATAGACCTCCAGGTTAGGCAAAAGCCCAGAAACCTTCAACAAGATCATTCAAGTTAAACCACACAAGACACGTGGAGGGGTGCAACTTTCTCACATATCTATTGAAATGTATATTCAATGTCAAGCACTTAAAAAGGGCTTGGCCAAAGGCTTAATTGCCTTCTATACACGTGTCTTAAAATATATATTTCCATGAAAACAGAGTTAGGAGAATCCATTTGTTCATATATTTTTTGCAATGCAAATAGGACACAAATGAAAACCAAACACAATATCAGACAATATAAAATCAAATAACTACCTGCAGCAATGCTATCTATTATTGTCTCCATGTATGAGGTTCAATGCTTCATTTCTTTTTAATTAAACCAGAGAACAACTTTCTGAGTATTTTCTTATTTTCTGATTCGAGATATTATGTGTGATCTCAAAAGAGCTAAAAAAAATGAGGAACTCAGAGATGGGAAGAAAATCTGAAACTTGATATATTACAAACATCACTACATACACTTGTTTGAACAAATAAAATTATGATACATAGGTAAACAGTTCAAAGCTATTTATAATTGTAAACATAAGATGCTGAATCAAGCTACAGGAATACATACTTCTACCTTTGTGAATGATTTGGCCGAAACTCCATGAGAGTTGCATATATGTTTGAAATACAAATTAGCTCAACTATTATGACCAACTTGAGGATTGTAATAACCAAAACCAAGAGATTTAAATTTGAACTTTAGAGAAGTTACTATGTACATTAAAACAGGATTGCAACTGAACGTTAATGCTTAACATGCAGAGAAGAAGTAAAATGTATGGTTCCTTCTGTCAGTTGGAAGGATTAGAGTTTAAAATACAGACATTTCAATTGAAATTGATTTTTTTTTATGCTTGAAAACTTACCAACTTTTCTTTTATTCCATTCAAGCTTCTCCTAGTACATATAAATGCAATAAATAAAGAAAAAGAAGGAGAAACTAAGAATAGATTGGGTTTTTAACAGTTCAAATACTTTTATTTTTTAAATTCATATAAATCAATCAGATTGTTAATTTAAGGTTTAAATAAAACCAAGTAAGTATTTCATGACAAATTTTCCTACTAATTAATTGAAGAAGAAGACATAGATGGATTAATCATACCTAATTTTTGGTTGATTTGATAATCTCTCCATCAAGTTCAATCTTGGGGATAAGAGCAATCTTGGGCCAATCTTCACCTGTTTCTGGTTTGCATCTTTCACTCAGTTTAGGACAATTTTCAATTTGTAATTCTCTCAAATTAATCAGACAATTAAAATCCTTGGGCAAAGATGAAAATTCTAGACAATAGAGAATATGAACATCTTGAAGTGATTTGAGATCCTGCATTGACTCTGGTAACGCCTTGAAGGTGGAACAATCTTCAATATTCAAACTCTGCAAAGTGTTTGCTGAACCTTGAAGAAGCCACTGTGGCAATTCCTCCAACCGTGGTAATTTTTTAATAAAAAGCACTCGAAGGTGAGCCCTTGGGATACTGAGGTCTTGATGGTTGTCTTCCCCTTTTGTTCCCATGCTCCAATCAAGATTAAGCTTTTCACAATCATCCAATATCAAAGTCTCTAATGAGTTTAGGTATTTTATACCATGTGGTAATGAGATTAGATTCGGGCAACTTGCAATGTATAATGATCTAAAGACTTTTAGATAACCAATATCTTCAAATAAATATTCTAAATTCGTACACCCGTAAATTCCCAAAAACTGAAGAGATTTTAAGCACCCAACTCCATTCTTTGACAGAAACCTCTGTTTTGTGGTTAAAATAAGTACTTGGAGGTTAGTTAGGTACCTAATGTCTTTTGGCAACTCTTCTAATTCTTCACAATCAAAAAGCGATAGAGACTGCAAATGTTGAAGCTTGCAAATGGAATCAGGGAGTTTTCTTATTTTAGAATTTGATAGATCGAGATATCTTAAATGCCTCAAATCACCAATTCTTTTGGGCAATACGTCAATTCCAAGCTTATTTAATCTAATCACCCGTAAGAACTTGAACCTTGAAATGCACGATTCAATGAATTCTTGGCTAGCTCCCTTTCCTTCAATTCCTTCAATTGGAAAATAATTAATGGATCTCAATTGACCTATATTGGATAAGAAGTTTGGAAGATTTATTTTGTGTGTATCAACATCAATCAAAGACAAATGTCGGATTCTTTTGGTAAAACATTGGTCACTTGAGTTCAATATTAAGCAATCGTTTTTCATCAATGACATGGCAAGATCATGCATCAGATCATGCATTTTAAATTTATAAAAAATCAAAATTTGTTCAAAATCTTGGAAGAAAGATCTTGACGCTAATTCCTTTAAGTACTGGATGCCAACACTTATTGGATCTTGATTCTCGGTAGAAGATTGAAGCAGCCCATGGGCCATCCAGAATAGAATTAATTGCATATTCCAAAACTCAAAATCTTTTGGAAACATGCAACAATAGGCAAAACATGGTTTCAAGTAAGATGGCAATTGATCATAACTTAATCTTAAAGCAGGTAAAATGTCATCTTTCTTTTGATCTAAATTCCAAATCTCATTATCCCTCACATATGTCCAATCATGTTCATCAGTTGAGGAATATAGTAGGCTTCCTAATGTTGTCACTGCTAAAGGAATTCCGCCACATTTTTTCACAATTTCTTCTCCAATTTTAATCAGGTTAGGATGTTGTTTCTCCTGCCCTTCCTTAAATGCACATTTCAATAACAAAGACAAGCAGCTTTCATTGGAAAGACCTGCTAGGTTGTACCCATTAACATCTCTCATTGTGCCCATAATTGAGGCAACACGATCGCTACGTGTGGTCACTAAGACTACACTCCCATTACCACTTTCTGACAAAATATTTTTCAATTCAATCCATGATCTACGATCTTCATTCCAAATATCATCCATAACCAGTAAGTATCTCTTACCATTCAAAGTCTCTCTCAACATCTTCTGCAATTCCTCCGTATCCAACTCATTACGATTTTGACCAGTTACAGACTTGATTATTTTCATCATTAATTGTTTCAAACCAAAATCGTCCGAGACACACATCCACGTTCTTGAATCAAAATGATTACGTATCCTATCATCATTGTAGGCCAATTTTGCAAGAGTGGTTTTTCCAAGTCCTCCAATGCCCACAATAGGAATGACAGACAAGTTTTCACCATCATTTGAGTGGTCTATTATTAGCTTTATGATCTCTTCTAAATGATCATCTCTACCAATAACATCTGAAGCAACTACAAAGGAATGTGTCATTTCCCTTCCTCTATTCACAACACGCCTATTATCATCTCGTTCAGGGAGATGAAATTTAGTCTTAATAGCTGCAATCTCATCAAACCGCTTTCTAATTTCTTTTGTTTTACGTGCCATCTTGTAACGAATAGCAAGTGGATTTGAGGATGATACCAAGTAGCGTACCTTTTTTCCAATGCTCTGCTGATCAAGAACTTGCTTCCGAACAACTTCAACCTCGAACTCATCCAGAACATCTTCAGCATCGTAACAGGCATCGGTGAGCTTTTGCAGCCAATCTCTTAGCTGGTGACTCTGAGCTTGCTTCTCCTCAGCATCTAAAAGCACAGCTTTCACAGAGGACAATGTCTCCTGGAGTTTTTTCAGCTCATCTTTCATACCCCATACAGATGATATTTGTTGATAAACACGTGTTCCTAACTTTTCAACGAGGCCAACTATCAGCGATTCAGCCATGGAAGATTCCGAAAGTAAAGACAAGGGGGTTTCTTCAATCAATGCAATTATGCTAGTGCAGATCTATATTGAATTATTCATGAATGCTGAATATAAGTTGTGTAGTGGTTTCATTAATCACCGGTTGGTGAAGTCAACTCAAGCAGGACGACTAGATGCTCTCCATATAACCGTTGGATTGTTTTGGTTGGACATGAGTAGATTTGTTATCTTCATTATTTGTTTAAGTGGAAGACTCCTTTTGTCTTTCTCTGACTACAAAAAAATTTCCTCTCCTTTCCTTTTTAATTAGTTATTTCATTTCATTATTTTATCTTTTATCTTTTTTTTTTTTTTTTTTTTTTGGAATAAAATCACGTCTTTTAAATGTTAAAAATCCGAGAATATTATAATTATATTTTTCGTATATTACAGGGAAGAGTATTTGCACCAAGATTTCAAATGTGATTATTTGGCATAATTTTCCCTCAAATACCCAACTAAGCTAGTATTAATATCTACACATGTCACTGATTTAATATTATATTATGATTTTACAGTCTTACGGCTATATAACTACTATTTTCTAATTAACCATTTAATAAATAACTTATAAGTTTTAACTATGGATTAGATTATTATAACACAAAATTTAGATCAAATGTAATCTAATGAACAAGAAAAAAACAAAAGTTGGAGATATTATTTTTTAAGTTAACTCAACATGCAACCTCTAAATCTTTTAATCGCATTAGATTAATAGTTATAAATAAAATGGCCTGACGGAAATGTTGTTAATCTTTATGTCTTCCTAGTATCAATATTTGAAATTACTAAAATGGGTTATTTAATTAGGCTTAATTGGCTATGAGTTGGACTCATATGGGCAAACTTTATGTGGGCTTAGATTGCATTGTGATTAGTAGCCCAACAAAAACAGTGGCCTCCATGTGGGTGAAACCACTCAAGATGAAACACATATTCATATGTGGATGATATGTCTCGTTTCTAAGGTTTAGGCCTTCAAGATGGTCTAATCTATTAAAATTATAAGATATATCTTCCGAAGTATGTTATTTTCTCTATAATATTTTTTTTTTTAAATTAACAGTATCTTTATATAAAAAAATGAAAAAAGAAAAGTGCTCCGTTTGGTTGGTTTTTGGGAATACTATTATTAGTATTCCCAAAAAAGTAAAACAGTAAAATATCCAAAAACTCACAATATTATTCAACTTTTTTTAAACCCCCTAAATTTTTTAATTTAATTAAATACCCCTAAATATTTTTTTAAAAATTGCAAAAACACCCCAGCAATCCACATTTACCATATTCCAGCCACCACTGTAGGAAAATGGCCGGAATCTGGTAGGATGGCGCACTACCGGCTGAATCTGGCCGGTAATACGCCGATCTAGCCTTTTCCGGCTAGATCCATGATAGATCTGGCTGGAAAATGTCAGATCTAAGGCCAAAGATTTGGCCGTAACCAGTCGGTAACGACGGCCAACAATCAGTTGTTGTTGACCATCAACAACGACCGTTTGTTGGCCGTCATTGACGAGCAAATACGGCCAGATCTGGTCGTCAATGGCCAGATCTAGTCGTAGATCTAGCCTTTGCCAGCCAGATCCATCGTTGATCTTGTCGAAAAAGCCATATCGGCGCACGACTGGCAAGATCCAGTCAGTCATGCGCCGATACGGTGACTCCGGCCACCCTCCGATGGTGATGGCTAGCTGTGCGTATTTGAGGGTGGGTTGGGGGTGTTTTTGTTAACTTTTAATGTTTTATTATAGGGGTGTTTTGTAAATAAACAAATATAGGGGGTATTTTATAATTTGTAAATCCTACATCGTAATACTCGCCCAATTCAACTTTTTTTTAACTTTTTTCAAAAAACTTTTCCCAAAAACACAAAAATGTGAACCAAACGGAGCCAAGGTTTTTTTTTTTTTTTTGTTTTTTTTCAGGTTTGTATTCCAACTTTTGTACTCCAAGTAACATATAATTATTAATTAATCTGAAGTCAATATATGCATGATAAAATAATACAATGAATGATATATAATCTTGGGCTAGTTTTTGAGAGTGTTCTCAAGTTTAAAAAAATTATCTGGCAAAAGCTAAGTTTGAGGATGGTCATAAGAAAAATCACCTTTTAAGGTTTTGAAAATTAATCAAAAGCATCACTAGGAGTTGACACTATTTCATTCCTTAACAAACTTATATAAAATAACTATTTTTCCCCCACTTTATTCGTGCAATAAATTATACTTAGTAATAATGATTAAAGCTATTTTCATCCCTGAAGTATCCAAAATCATGTTCCAAAACTATCACATATTACACAAACACATCCCTTGCAATTAGGGTCGTTCAAAATTTCCCACTAACCAAATCGGATCCAGTTCTATATAAAATTGAAAAATAAAAACACTTTTTTTCAAAAACCCTAAATCAATTAAACCTAAAATCTAGTTCTCTACTAAACCAAATCTCATATTCTCGACTTCTCCTTCTCATAGTCGTCCGTTCTTATTGCTCCAGTCAGCAACCGCTCGTCACTCGCTAGTCCTTCCGCCATTCGTCGTTACCGCATTACAAATGACGACAGTCGCTCCTCACCTCATTACCTCAATCCTCCTTCAATCACTATTCGCTTAGGTAACTATTTTAATTAATGTTTGGCACATTGGCTGTTTGCTTAGTTGAAAGTAGAAGGGTTGGTTGTTTGCTTGTATGGAAATTCGTAAATTCATGTATGGTGCTAGGTTTGGGACAAGGTTGAAATCTAAAACTCTTGGTAGATTTTTATTTGGGTTTGCATTCCTTGTCATGAACCATCTATCAAGCCTGTTTGCATAGATAAATTATGTGTGAACAATGTGGGGGTCATAAACCACCTGGGTCTCTATCACGCCCAGGCCTGCATCTTCTATCACAAAGGCCCAAGGGCGCGGTCCAACTCTGGTTGGGTCACACCAGATTTCATGACTTAGGCCCAAGTCCAGCAACCTTCCAGAATGGGCTTCGACGATAGCCCAAAAAAGGCCAAGCCTCCGAAACAAGGTATGTAGGATTCTTCCTCTTCAGTTATATCTTGATCCATCTAAGATTCTGTATCTTGGATGAATTAGGACTTTTCCTGCTAATGACGCAAGTTAATCAAGGTCTTCCTTATTCGCTAGATCTCCTCCTATGTGGATTCCGAATCCTACTGGGATACGAACATCCCACAACTACTATATAAACAGGGGTCATCCCACTGTTTAGGCATTGAACATTACACATCCTGACCCTATAGTTCTCACTCTTGAGAGCTATACTCCAACTTCATGGTTTCAGTTCCCTACTAAGCTACTGGTAATCCTTCCTTTCCCTTAACCCCCATTAAAAAGCCTTCATTATCTTTACTGACTTAAGTGTCAAAGTGCCTACAGCAAACACCACCCTGGTGTTTCCGTTAGCTTCACGTGGGTTCCTTTGTGTGTGTGTAGGTGTAGCAGATTGTCAGTGGCCTCAACCTCAAGGGATTAGATCCTACTTCAGCAACCGTAGATTTTGTCGTCTATAGTTTGGCGCCCACTGTGGGGCCTCTGGCAATCAACATTCCCTCAACACTTTGCTCCACAAGGGAATCAATCATGACTAAGACAACAGACAATGCTTCCATAAATCTCTCGGCAAAAATCGAGGCTTTAACAGCCATGATACAGCAAAAGTCAAATAAGGTGGCAGCACTGGAGGCCGAGAACGCAAACATCCAGGATAAAAGTCAAACTCTATGAGAGTAGGTAAACCAGTTCTATTTGCTTGACTTCACTCATGATCAGGTGCTTAGGAATCGCTTTTGCATCTCGGTAAGCTCCATGCAAAATCTATCAACCCCTGACCCCAGAAGCTCAAATAGAAATCCACAATCATCCCACGTCCAGTCGTCCTTAACGGATGGCTCAACCTTAAACACAACTGATCCATCCTTACAAACACCCCTCCCAACTAATCCACCACTCACACTCGACCCCATTACCGAGACAATCCCAAACTAGTAGTTGCAAACATCAACCACCGTCAGTAATCCTACTCAATCTACCATGACTGATAACTTGTATCCGCGAACCCTACTAGGCTTGGCTCTCCCTCATGGGTCGATTGGACAGGCTCAACCCGAAAGGGCAATTGAGTATCCCAGCCCCCAGCCGATCTACCATGGAACACATCCCTAGTCCACACGCAATTACATGACTTATTCGGGAGGACCGACTGGATCATAGGCACAAAATCAGAGTGTTGACGCTCAACTATTAGCCATGAGCGCCCCTCTCGAGCAAGTATTAGCGAAGAAATTGGCGAATATGAAGGCCTTGATGAGGCGTATACCGAAAGTGTCCATCCCTACAAAGAAGAGCCTACCCTACAACTACGTAGATTCGCCCTTTGTGGATTCAATAGTCCTAGCCGAGATGCCACCTAAGTTCATAATTCCCAACATGAAGCCATATGATGGGATAACTGACCCAGACGATCACATACCTTCGTATAAACAGCGAATGTTCACTACCCCCATACCAAGGCATCTTAGGGAAGCCTACATGTGCAAGAGCTTTGGTTCCAGCCTCTCGAGACCAACCTTATAGCGGTACTCTAATCTCCTTAACAACACCATAAGTTCCTTTGCCTAACTGGTCGACACCTTTGTTGAATAATTTATCAACAGCAAGAAGCTAGAGAAGTTGTCTATCGATTTGTACTGGGTGTACCAAAAGAGGGGCAAGCCATTGCGAGCATATGTTAGCCGCTTCAATAAGGAGAATATCTCAATCCCTTCTTGCAACCCCAAGACTACAGTAGATGCATTTAGGAAAGAGCTCATTCCTGATGGTAAACTATACAAGAACCTCACCAAGCTGTCTTTTATACATACTTACCTTATCCAAAAAAACCTCACCAAGCTTGTGCTGTAATCCAAATTAGATGGGAAGATAAAGCCAACCGAATGCGGCATAACCGCTATGATGATCGTCACCAGAAGCACGACGATAGGCATGTAGAAGCTCTCTCTTATGAGCCACGATATCCCACTCAAACAAGCAGTCCTAACTCTCATAACAAGAAACCATATGACAAGTGGCCAACCCGCCCGAATAGGCATCCATCCAGTTCCACTCCGTTCAAAGTTCCAGAGTACAACCTCAGCATTAAGCCCACCCAATTGGTAGCAATCATGAAAGGTAAGAGGTTGATTGTCAAGTGGCCTGCGAAGTTAGATCTGGATGCCAAGAGAGACACCTCCAAGTGGTGTGAATTCCATAATGATGACAGATACAATACAGCTGATTGTATTGCCCTGAGACTTGAGGTTGCAGCATTACTGAAGAGAGGGCACTTGAGAGATCTATTGATTGACAAAAGGAAGCAAACCATGAATTAGAGAAACAACAAAGAGCAGTCTCCCCCTCCCAAAGATCCAAAACCCAAGGGCTTCTGCAACATCATATTTAGGGGTTCAGTAATTAGCAGGGTTAGTTATTCATCAACAATGAGACATGCCCGAGCCAGTCACCACCGGAAGCTCGTTCGGCTCATCCACCCATCCAAACATCATCAAAACAAATGATTTAGTTTGAAGATGATGAACTGTCACCTTGACCACCATGCATCATGATGCCCTAGTGATTAGCCTACAGATAGCCAATATCCTCGTTAGGAGAATTTTTATAGATAGAGGATCCTCAGCCAGCATAATATTTCTCGAAGTAGTGAAAGCGATGAGATTAGATGAAGCTGACATAAACAGGCGCCCAATCATCCTAGTCGATTTCAGTTCAAAGCAAAAGTACACTATTAGAGAAATTGTTCTACCAGTCTATGCATGCAGTGTGAATCGCCAGACAGTCTTCCTAGTCCTTGACTATCCCTCCCCCTACAATGTCATCATGGGCTGACCCTAAATCCATGATATGAGAGTTATTTCGTCTACAATCCACCAGACGATCAAGTTCCCTACCAAATAGGGAGTGAGTAAAATCAAGAGCGATGTCAAGGCTTCTAATGAGTGCTACAAGAATGCATTCAAAGGTAAGTCTCAAACTTTATAGCAATTATAGTAAGGTCCAACTTCTCAAGCCGAGCCAGATGAACCATCAATAGAGGAGTTAGACGAGGTACAAGCATATCCAGACTATCCTGAGAGGAAGACTCAAATTGGGTCACGACTAAGTCCCACCATTAGAAAACGACTAATCAAATTCCTAAACGATTGTTTCACCTGGTCTCATTCAGATATGACGGGGATCAATCCTGATGCAATCGTCCACTAACTCCAAGTGGACCGTAATCATCCCCCATTAAAATAGAAGCGAAAGAAGTCCACTCTAGAGAGAAACCAAGTCATCAATGAGGAGATTGAGAAATTGTTGGCCAATGGGCTGATACGAGAGGTGCACTATCTAGAGTGGCTGGCGAATGTAGTGGTGGTCAAGAAGAAGAATGGAAAATGGAGAGTCTATATAGACTTCATTGATCTGAACAAAGCATACCAGAAGGACTCATTCCCACTCCCCTATGTAGACATGCTAGTGGATGCTACGATGGGACACGAGCTGCTTAGCTTCTAGATGCCTTCTCTGGCTACAACCAGATCTTGATACACTCGAATGACCAAGAGAAGACATCTTTCATCACCGAGAGAGACACATACTGCTAGAAAGTGATGCCTTTCGGACTCAAGAATACAGGGGCAACTTATCAGCGCCTAGTAAATAAGATGTTCGCCGAGCAACTGGGAGACACGATGAAGGTGTATATTGATGAAATGCTCGTCAAAACCTTGATGGCCAAGCAACACCTTGATCACCTAAGCCAAGCATTCTCAGTACTTAGGAAGTATAATATGAAGCTCAACCCTGCTAAGTGCTCATTTGGGGTCTTATCCAAGAAATTCTTGGGCTACATGGTAACCCAACGTGGAATAGAAGCGAACCATGATCAAATTTGAGCTGTGCTAAACATACCCTCTCCCACAAGCATCAAAGATGTCCAGTGTCTGGTTAGGCGAGTGGCTGCCTTAAGTAGATTCATCTCCCGGTTTGCTGACAAATGCCACATGTTCTTCTCCCCACTCAAGAAATCAAAGGAGTTTGAATAGACCCCAACCTTCGAAGAAGCCCTACAAAAACTAAAATGGCACTTGACTTCACCTTCTCTTCTCTCCAAACCCCTCATAGGAAAGACACTTTATACATACTTAGCCATCTCTAAAACAACAGTCTCAGTCGTCCTAGTTAGGGAGGACAATAGGAAGCAATTGCATGTGTATTATGTGAGTAAGTAGCTCCTTGATGTTGAGACCCATTACAGTCAGCTGGGGAAGTTGGCCTTGTCACTCATTCATGCCTCTAGAAAGCTTTGTCCATACTTCCAATGCCATTTCATAGTCATCCTCACCACTTTCCCATTGAAAAAAAAACCTCCACAAATCAAAGCTATCAAAATGACTCACCGAATTGATGGTTAAGCTGAGCAAATTTGATGTGTCCCACCAACCTCGAACGGTCGTCAAGTCTCAAGCACTAGCTAATTTCATAGTCGACTTCACACCCAATACATCCATCCAGGCAGAGAAAGAGTTGATGTGCATGACAAATGTCGGGTCTCGCAAGTGTGCTTTCTCAGTAGACGGATCCAGTAATTCAAATAGAAGTGGCTTGGGCATTGTGCTAATCTCACTAGAGGGAGACATCATCCAAAGGGCAATTAGACGCGGCTTCAAGTGCACCAATAATGAGGCTGAGTATGAAGCACTGATAGTCAGGCTTACCTTGGCAAAAAATGTAGGAGTGAAGAAACTAGAGGTCAAGTTCGACTCACAATTAGTGGCAAATCAGCTCCAAGGAACCTACCAAGCCTGGGATTCGACGAAGAATATATACCTCAACATAGTGAAAGAACTCCAATCTTCCTTCAAAGAATTTACAATCACGCAAATACCAAGAACCGAGAATGCTCATGTAGACACCCTAGCCAACCTCGGATCAACTCTTCAATGATTATCTCCAGCAACCGTCCCGCTTTGATTTCTATAGTGACCAGCAGGTTGGAAAGATCCTAAGCCAGAAGACACTCATACCCCCAAAGAGACCCCAAAAGCGTTAGACATCAGCTTGGTCAACTAATGGATGACACTGATCATCCGATACTTGGTAAATGATGAACTTCCCTTTGACAGGAACAAAGCCTATCGACTTAAAACCAAGGCTGCCAGATTCATGATCTATGAAGGTCAGTTGCTGAAGAAGTCATTTTCTGGCTCCTATCTCAAGTGTATCACTACGGAACAAGCCAAATATGTCCTTACTGAGATACTTGAAGGCGTGCAGGAACCATGCTGGGGGATGCAGTCTCACCCACTGAGTGATCACAGCTGGTTATCACTAGCCTACCATGAGAGCTGATTCAATAGTCTACATCAAGAGGTGTGATAGTTGTCAAAGGTTCGCCAATGTCTAACACCTACCTCCTGAAAGACTAAATTCCATCCTCACTCCTTGGCCATTTAGGAAGTGGGGTATGGACATAGTCAGTAAACTCCCAATCGCACCGCGACAAAGAGTATATATGTTGGCGGTCACCGACTACTTCACTAAGCGTATAGAAGTTGAGGCATTCGCCCAGGTGCGAGATAGAGAAGTGAGGGGATTCATTTAGAAGAATGTGATATTTAGATTCGGCTTACCGAAGGAGTTAGCCACTGATAATAGGTCCCAGTTCATCAATTCAAGGTTCAGAGACTTCTGTGATACATGGGGTATCAAGCTTTCAACACCCTGCGATCCTAAATCAAACAAGTAGGCAGAGTCATCCAATAAAACGGTGATTCAGACACTCAAGAAACACCTCTAAAAAGCTAAGGGAGCCTGGGTAGACGAACTACCAGGAGCACTATGGTCTTACCAAATTACCGCCTGCTCATCTACCGAAGAAACCCCCTTCTCACTAACATATGACACCGAGGCAGTCATCCTAGCCGAGGTGTCTATCCCTTCAACCAGATTCCAATGGACGGATCAACAAACCAACGATGAGAATCTTTGTCACAACCTGGATACCATTGACGAATTGAGGGAGCAGGCTCGCATAAAGAATGCCATCTATTAGCAACGAGTGTAACAACTGCTGAAAACTAGTACAATGCATGCATAATAACAATATAAAATTGGGCCCCAAAAATTTTCTTTTCATTATAATTCATATGTCTTTTATACACAAAGAGTACTGTTTACAAAAATTCGTTTTAAAAGACAAAACAGGGGAAACAGTGTAGCTATTTCTCTTCGCTTGCCGACGCCCCTCCGACTGCATCAACACCTAGATCCTGCATCCACAAAGGAAAATAACGGGGTGAGCACAAAATAATGCTCAGTAAGTAAAACCCTCTATCTGTCTGTCCCCGTATGTATAACTCTTAATTCTTTCCTTATACTATTTCTGATTCTATCTCTGTTTCTAATAACATCATGGCCTCATCTTACCGGAGGTACGGCCGGATGGCGTTCACACAGCACCATCTCACTCTCCATGACTATCGGGTGGAATTCACACAGTACCAACCCGTTCTTAGTGACTACCGAGTGAGGATCACAAAGCACCAACTCGGTTCCTCCTAACTATCGGGTGGAGATCACCTAGCACCTACCCGTTCCTCATGAATTTTGGGTAATGATCACCAAGCATTTACCCGTCTCTAGTCACTATCGGGTGATGATCACAAAGCATCAACCCGCTTCTACTAGCCGTTGGATGATGATCACAAAGCATCAACCTACTTATCTATTAACTAATCGGGTAGTGGTCACAAAGCATCTACCCATTCCTATTACTCATTGGGTGACGATCACTAAGCATCGACCCATCTCTCCAAGGCTATTCGGATGATGATCACAAAGCATCAATCCGATTCCCATAACGGTCGGGTGATGATCACAAAGCATCATCCCAACTATACTACTCTTCTAACTCATTCTATTGTAGCATTTTTCAATGCTCTCTACCCTTAGAGTAATTTTACCCACTAAGCTCTCTACTCATAGGGTATTTCTATACACAAAGTTTCCTACTCTTTCTTAGGTCACTTGTCAATGCATATAACAATGCACATGGATGATTCATCTCTACTAATGCACTTGTGAAATGCCAACATGCAATGTTGCAAGAATTAAGGTTCATTACTCACACTCAAACCTCTATTAGGCATTTCATCAAACAACTCATGTGCACTATAAAACTCTATCATAGCCATGATTCTAAAACTTTTCCTAACCATCCAAAATGGGGAAAAACCCCTTCACAAAGCCATAATAACCTGTCAAACAAAACACTTCCAAAAAGGGTTCCATAACACCCCTTCAAATCCATCTCAACTACCTTGCCAAACCAACAACCCATTTCTCATATTTGCAAAGTAATAACATTCACAAAGCATAGAAATCTCTATTTAATCCTTCATACATGCCATATTACATGTATATCACATACATACATCAAGTCTATCAAAACCCTAATCAAGAAATTTCATAAATCTCAACTTGGGTTGGGTTTTACTTACCTTGTTATGGAGAGACTTCACAAATTCTTCCTTTCACTTGTTAAGCTTGACTTTCCCTCTAATCTTAACCAAAAGAATGAAAACCCTCAAACTTCAATATGGGTTAAAACTCCCAAATCACACAACTTAAGTAGAGATTCTTACCTTAGGAAGCCTTAGGTTGCTTTTCTACCTCAAATCACTTCAAAAACCCCTTGGAACTCTTTGATCAAAAGAAAGAAAAGTTGAGAGGAGCAAGGATGGAGAGTTGCGTTTTTGAGAAGAAGAATGAGGGGTTTGCTTACTCTTAATTCCTTTTAATGAACTTTATACCAAAGCATTCCCATTTTGCCCTTACTCTTCTTTGGGAATTCCATCTATATCCTTTGATTCAATACAAACTCACCCCCATATCAACATATTCTCCATGAAAAATCCTTACAATTAACTCCCCACTTTTCCTGCTAATTAGGGGTAGAAAGGTCAAATAGCCCTTAGGGAAGAAAATATCTAAAACTTAACAAACATTTTAATAGGCCTGTCGCCGCGGCGAAATTGTCCAAAGAGTTTCCCCGTGGTTTCAACACATCTTCGCCGCGGCGAAGATTCTCCTTCGCCCCGGCGAAGCTTGGCACACAAAACTTCTTCTATTTTCAACCAATTTCAGGGCAAGCATTCAACAAAACACTCAATCAAACAATATTACCAAAATCAACTCAAATAAGAGCGAAAGAGGAAACAATAACTACGTACCTCAGGTGGGGCGTTACAACGAGCCACTTGGCGCTACAATCAAAATGTTTTTCAAAACACTAGGGAAGTCAATGCTAAGAAGCTCGGCCCCAACTGGGAAGGCCGTACAAGATAACCAAAGCAGTGGGCAAGGGCGCCTACAAGCTCCAAACTCCCAAGGGTAAAGAAGTCAATAACAGCTGGAGTGTCATCCATCTCAAATGGCACTATTTTTAGCGATCTATTTTTATGTTCCCTTATTGTTTTTTGTTTTTTGATTTTTTTTTTTTTTATTTTGGTTTAAAAAAAGGGTGAATGGGCATGTCCACCTCCCCTCTAGTCAATCGACTTTTTAGCCAATATCAATAAAAGTACTATTCACCAAACAAAACTTTTTAACTTCAATAGATTTACATCATCTCGATCGCGAGGCCTAAATTACATCGACAATCGGTCACGCCGTCAGGGCCTCGATACTTACATCTACAAAAATTTTCAACTTCAATGAATTTACATCAACTCAATTGTGAGGCCCAAATTACATCGATAGTCAGTCTCACCGACAGGGCCTCAGTACTTACATCTACAAACCTTTTCAACTACAATGGATTTACATAGACTCAGTTGTGAGGCTCGAATTGCAATGATAGTCGGTCACGCCGACTGGGCCTTGGTACTTATATCTACAAAACTTTTTAACATCAATGGATTTACATCGACTCGGTTGTGAGGCCTGAATTACATCGACAGTCGATTAAGTCGATAGAGCCTTGGCGCTTTTAACATCTACAAATTTTTCTACTACAAATGGTTTACATCGACTCGGTCGTGAGGCCCTAATTACATAGACAGCCGGTCACGCCGACCAGGCCTCACATACATAGCGCCAACTATAGTTATTAAACTCCAATAAATACATAGTTGGCCATGTCGACCAAGCCTCGGAGCATTTGGATTCAAGTCTATTAATTTATGTCTACAGGGCTGTGACAGCTTACATCGATGGTCAATCGTGCCAACCGAAGCTGTAACATCCACATTGCACCAACTTACAAGGACCGTCGGCTAGGCTGACTCAATCCTTGGGCACATACATTAAGGGATTCGGGCACTAGGCCCAAGCACTCAGATCCCTGAAAAGTCAAAAACATTCCGAACATACAAACTATTCAGAAAAGTGAAGAACCATAATAATCGATAAAAGGAAACTGATCTATTAGAAGTTGGAAGTCGAATCGGCAGAGGGTTTTATATGAACAAAAGTAAATCAGGCGCCATGCGCTTAAAAATCTACGAAAAAAAGTACATAGAAGCTAAAGGTCAACATGACTCGTATGATCCTCCCAAGTCGACTGATCTCCAATTGGCCCGACTTCTTTTTTTTGGTCAACTAACCCACCAAAAAGAACTACGTCCTTTGCAGACTCAGTTGAGCCCACCAAGGACTCATCCTGATCTTCAATGACTTCTGTCTGGTCCTTCAAATCAGAATTGATTTAGCCACCTGGCATTCAATCATCGGTACCAGTTGTCTCAGCTTTTATTTCTTCCTAGAGCTCGATGTCACCGTCAGGATCCCGATGCAAAGTCTTCTCGGCCTTGTATTCTTTCATCAGTTTGGCACAAGCCTTAATCATTGTATCCTCCACGACGGACTTGCAATGTTCTTGGAGGCGATCGACTCTTCCTCTTTCTCGGACAGTTCTCTCTTCGCATTAGAGATTTCTCAGTTTCAACTAACACCCTCTTCAATTCAGTCGAGTCCAACTCAGCCTGCTTCTGTTTGGCAAGACTCTCCTTGGCACTTTTTAATGCTTGAGCCTCCCAGTTCTTTAAACTAGTGTTAGACTTGGTTAATTCATGGATCCGCGCATCCAGGGCAATCGCAGCCTTCTTCAAATAAAGCGCCTCGCTCAAAGCCTGCAAGAAATATTGAGTTAGTTCCATAACTTGGCGAGAACATAATAGCAACTAGAAGGTACCTAAAATTGTCGGGTCATTACCCACTCGGCCTCAGCCATCACACCCATCTGGTTCAGTTAGGTCTTATTAGCCAGTAGTAGGAATGATTCTGCCAGGTTACCCATCCCAGCCACATCAGAGTAAATCGAGGCCGTATTGGGAAAGGTGATGGTCACTTTTTCATCCTCTTTAAAAGGAACTTCCTTAGTAGATTCGGCTTCAGCCTACGACTAACCGAATGTGAGAGTAGACTCAGTGTGCTGACCTTGAGCCTCATTGGTGTCACTCTCATCTGAGATATCCACTTTCAAGTTTCTCATCAGTCTCTCTATAAAGGCAAACTCCTCAGGTGTTATGGATGAAGAAACGAGTGGCCAAATAAAATCTAATTGTTATAGCGGATAAATAACATGTGCCAATACTGCTTTAACGAGGGGAAGGGGATACCTCTTTGAACAACCTCCACTCTGACCCACAGAAGACTCATCCTTAGGTTGGACTCTTTCAAGATCACCCTCCAATCTCTCTCTTCCTCTGGAATGGCGAGAACTTGCCTTATCATCACATCAAGACTGTCTGAGCTCTATCTGGTTCGATTGAAGTCGAGATCTGCAAAAGACAAAGAGAATAAGACTTAGTAATCACAACTATTAAGCAAGAATCAGTCTCTCACCCGTGGCTCTCCATGTATATGATATCTCCTCCTAACCCCTTTCGCCGAATATAGCCTCACCCTTCATGAAGAAGAACCTCTCCTTCTAGTTCTTGTTGCTCGACCTCAAGTTTATCACCAAGTGTCGTTGATCGTGCCTAAGGGTGATTAAGTATCTACTCTTCTCTTGGTCATGCTCTTTCAGATAATAAAAGTACAGGAATTCATGAAGACCGAACATGACTCGATTCTGGACACACAAAACCTCTAAGCATAACAGCAGTCTCCAGGAGTTTGGCATGATCTGTGTTGGCGCGATCATAAAATGATTCAATACTTCCCAGACGAGTCGAGATATGGGGAGGCGTAGTCCATCGTGAAACTATATCTCATACGCACTCACCCATCCCTCAAATTCCCAGTCGACCCGATTGTAACTCTTTGGGGTCCTGATATCCACTGAACCAAGGATGTAGTACTACATCCGAATCCACCACAGATCATTCTCCTTAAGCAAAGGCAGATAGTTGGCACCTAGGATCCCGCTACCTGGTCGGCTAAGCTCCTCTACCAAGCCACCGTTGGCTGAAGAATCACTCTCATAGTCTCCCAACTCATCCTCCTTCTCCTTCCCACTCATCCCTTGCCCATTCGAACTGCTACCATTCGACTCGGTAGTATCAGCGGGCTGGGAGATTGCTACGTTCACCTTTCTAGGAATGCCTACTAGGACATTACCCTCTTTTAGCATTACAACCATGGTTGAAGCCTGCTTGTACTCGCCCCCCCACCCCCCCCCCCCCCCCCCCCCCCCCCATCCACCTCCATATGATCTTCCTTGCTCGACTCGAAGTGCGACATCGGTGATGATTCAAACAACTCTCAACGTTCGACTCGATCTAGCAAACCGACAAGATGACCGAATCTAACCTAACATCAATGATCTTCACCCAAGCTAACGTTTCACTTGGCATAGACAATGATGCCAAAGTGAGCCAAATGGATACCCTGAGTAAGTCAACTCCGCCTTCCCCCAACCAATGGAAGCTCAAAAACCCGCAAATCGCAAGAAACATAGAAAAATACTGATTTTGCTAGAAATCAGGAACTTACAAAAACCAAACCAAAAAACTTGCTAAATCCCATGCTAGCTACTTAACGACACTTCTAGGGCTAATTAGGCTCGGATTCTTGAGAAAAAGAACTAAGAAAACAATGGAAAAACACAAAAACTTCAAACTCCTTTGGAATTGCTCCAAAAACTATCCTAAACACACCGGATTTTTTTCCTTGAGAACACAAAGAACATAAAAACAAGGAAAATGAACTTAGATTTGAAGAAGTGCAGAGACTTTTCCGTGAACGGAAGAAAGACTCACCTGACTTGCAGTGTAATACCCAAGATGTCAAAGGTATGTTCCTAACTCAAAATAGTCCTTTAGATGTTAATTTTATGTTAAAAAACATAAAATCTAACTAAGGGGAAAATAGTCAATTCATTTGGAACGGTATGAATCAAGTATCCATAGAAAGGCTTAGGGGAAAAATGGTTATTTTGCCTATGGATAAGCATTGAAAAAGTCAAGGATGAGTAGGCTTAATTGCATTTAATGGTATTAATTAAGTAATAATTATGTCTAATGTGAAATGACCAAAATGCCCTTATATGAAGAATTAAGGACTTATGAGTTATACAATTAAAATAATTGGGCCAATAGCATAATTTTGGAAAATAAATGAAATATTTTCCTATAAATGAGATGAAATTCGTTCAAGCTAAGGGAGAGAGCATTTCTTCCATTTTCTCTCAAATCTTCCATGAAAAAAACTTTCTTTCTCTAAGTTTTAAAGGAGTTTTGCTTAATTTTTCAAGGAGAACAAGATAGGAGCCTTGGATCTTCAATTTGAAGGGTTTAAGGTAAGGATTAAAAACTTTAGTTTTGAGGTGATTTGAAGATTTGAAGTAGATGTTGAGGTATAATGTTATATATGTAGGATTAAGGTGTAAAAGAAGACAAAGGCAAAGGATTTGTTGGAGGAACTCTTTAAAAAGGTAAGGAAGAACCTCCCATGACTTTTGGGTTTATGCTAGGGTTTGAAGATTTTTATGAAACCTTAAATTAAGGCTTTAAGGCATAGAATTAGTTGATGGCAAGCGTAGTTGAACTCATTTATTCTACTTATTGCCTTGAATTCATTATACATGAAGTTATTGCTCTATATGTTTTATGAGTTATTATGTTTGTTTAAAGAAAATGAAGTGTAGATACTGATTGTGGCAAAAATTGTAGTATTGGAGGCCACATGGTGTTGAATGGTTGCTATTAGAAGTGTTGATGTGTTGTTTGCATTAGCTTACAATGTTATAGCAATAATGGATGATTATGGGAATGAGATTTTACACTTCCTTTAAGATGTTAAAGACTATATTAAGGGGAAGTTTATTTGATCCATAAGTTGACCTATTGGTTAATTTTCAATAGGAATTGATGTGGCATAGTTAATACGAAAAATTCGGATTTAGTAAGCTTACGAGTTATGTTAAACATGCTTCAGTATTTCGACCATAACTTGAGTTATAAAAATCTAAATGAGATTATTTTTGAAGCATTAGAAAGTTAAGACATAGACCTATAACTTTTATGTTTATGCCAAGAGCCAGTTCGTTTGATAAATGGATGTAAAATGGCCTGAAGTATAAACTGGTTATTTAAAGTTTAAGATCTAACATGATCAATTCTTATGATTATGAATTGATTATTAATGTATTATTGTAATTATGCCATGTACTAATGTTTACCCATTAGTTAGATGATCTTTGAAAGATATACATGGTCATGATGTCAATGCATGATTAATGTTATGAAATGGCATGAAGATGCAATGTAATACATGTTTTAAGATGATGTATGTGAGCAAGAGGTAATGTAAATGGATTGATAATCCATAGATGAATTAAAAGTATTAAGCTCACCAAAATATGTATTTACATGCCATAAGATGTTAGAGATGCATATAGACATGATAGAGATGCATATAGACATGATGGAAAACGCGTGAGCATATCCTCGTATACCGGTTGAGGAAAGATGAATATATGCTTTAAATGTTAAATAACGCGTAAGCACGCCTCCCGATGATATGAGCTCTAGATAAATTTGAGGCTAGATGATATGAAGTGCTTAAGGTGCTAAGAAAAGTTTGATCGGCTACACGTTAAATGTTTCATATGCATTTAGTTGCACTACATGAGTTATGATGTTATTTACATTATGAGATGATTTATACTCATGTTAGATGATATTTAGATGTTATATCATGACATGTATTGTGCATGTACTATGTTTACATACTTATTTATATGTTTATGCATTGATGTTTATATAGCCATGGGATAAAATGATGAAAGACATATGAAATAGAAAGGAAAAAAAAAAAAAATAAAAGGGGAAGTATCCCTAGATGTAAAAGATAAGTGATCTGTTTACAAATATATTTAAATAAAGGTCAATAGCACATTTAGAATGAAATGGATCATTCCTTACTGAGCGATTAGCGCTCACCCTTTCATTATTGATTGCTTTACAGGTAGACCAGAAGCGAAGGATGCTAGAGACAACGAGGCTACACGTGAGGGGAGACAATTTATTGTCATCTTGATGTAAATGATAAATGTTTGTGAAATACCTTTGGAAGCTTCCACCCTATAAATATGTTTTGATTGTGTAATTTCTTAAAATTTGTAAATTATAAGTTTGGATCCTGCGTGACATTTTATATGCATGTTTTTTATATTATTATTATTATCCTTACACAGATTTTTCTAAATACAACTTGTTCTCTAGACATGTATCCTCGGGATTCTCATTGAGGGATGTTGAGAGGATACCTGACTGGAGGGGGGTTTACATTTGGTATCAGAGCAAGTATTTTTTTTTTACTTTAAAAATGGGTGTTTTACGATGTTTTCTATTTCGGAGTCAGGCATTTATGAGAGTTAATGACAGTATCCCTCATGTAAAGTTTCGCTGCTCAAGTTGTCCGATCGCTGTAAGTATGTTTACCTAATTTTATGTAAGGATTGATTAGATGATTAATGTTATACATGTGACTGTGATAGGGAATAAATATGAGGAAAACCAAGAGAACGGATCCAGGTCGCAGTGATGCTTCAAATGCACAAGATGTTCCAACTGCACCTGAAGCTCCTAACCCAGCAGTTGCTACTTCAAGCGCTTCAGGTTTAGATGTTGCAACATTGGAGCGTATGATCCAGGAGGCTATTAATAGAGCTTTAAGGAGAACCCTACCAGAAAGTACAAGTACTCCGGTGACAACAGTGACAATCAATGTGGTACCAAGTCAAGCAGTAGGGACGAGTACTCTAGAAGCAATGGTTGCTTCAAAGCAGATTGAACCGATTTATGGCCTCTCAAGTAAACATCAGCCCCCAGAATTTAGTAGCACTAATGATCCAGTAGTAGCAGAACAATGGATCAAATTGGTGGAGAAAGCTACTACTTTATTTCCTATGACAGATCAAGAGAAGATCTGGTACGCTACGTACCTATTGAGAGGAGATGCTATGACATGGTGGGAGCTTATGGAGCAGACTCAAGATACCACCACTCTCACGCGGTCAGGGTTTAAGGAATTGTTTGAGGAGCAGTATCGGACAGCAGACGTGATATCCTCTAAACTACAAGAGTTTATTAGTCTGCAATAAGGAAATATGATGGTCAAAGAGTATTCAATCAAGTTCAACTCCTTAGCTAAGTTTGCATTGACACTTGTCAGTACACCACAGACCCGGTTGGAGAGATTTGTGGGTGGACTTCATCCTACTATCGTCAGAGATGTTATGTCACATCATCAGCCTTCCCAAACATATAGTGAAGCACTCTCTAGAGCCATTAGAGTAGAGGTGTACTTAAGGAAGGAGACCAAATTAGCTCTTCTGCCAACAATGGCAAGTAGTCCTCTCCAGCTTGGTCAATCCAGTAGTGCAGAACAAGTTGTTGGCAAAGACGATAAGGGTAAAGGCAATAGAGGAGTCCTACCTAAAGCCAACAAGAAGGACATGAAGAAAAAAGGCCAGCAGAAGAAAGGTGAGGTCAGTTACTGCAAGAAATTTTGGAGAAGACATAGGGGTGAATGTCTAGTGGGGACCAATGTTTGTTTCAGATGCCGCCAGCCAGGCCATATTGCTAGAGATTGCCCCATTGGTTCTACAACTTCAGTACCTACAGTTGGAAACACGATAGCCAGGGTATATAATGTGGCCCAGATGCAGGCAGATGCCAGGGCTTCAGCAGTCACTGGTCAGTTATTATTCCATGATACTCTCTTGTATGCCTTGATTGATTCTGGTGCTACTCATTCATTCATCTCCTATGGTATGATTAAGAGATTAGGGTTAATGCCTATTAGAGTAGAACAAACCATTAGGATTGAACTGCCTGATGGTGAGGGTGTAGTGACCAATGAAGTCTTAATAGGGGAGTTAGTTACTATTAAAGGCCGAGATATGATGGTAGATTTGATTGTCTTCAATACGCCAGACTTTTACGTTATTCTTGGGATGGACTTTCTTAGTAGATATGGAGCAGAGATAGACTGTCGTAGGAAAAAAGTCAAGTTCAATCTAGACCATGGGGATAACCCTAGTTAGTAAATACGGGTACAGCAAAAAAACGGTACGGGAATTTTACGGGTATAATATGGCAAACGGTGAAAAATATGTTTATAAAAATTCGGCCATAAAATTCGGATACGGAAAAAATACAGTACGGGTATATACGGGTTTAATACGGTGCATTGTCAATAATATGTTTTGAAAAATACGGCAATATCAATCTTAGTTTTAACACTTTTATGGACTACCTGGTTAAAATCAACATAACATTTCAAATACAAAGTATTCAATTAACCAATAACACAAATACATAATACATAACTGATATTCAAATTATAGTCTCCACACTCAAACACAATATTTAGTCAAGATTCAACTATAGTATCAAATTAAACACATAAGTCATAACAAAATCAAAATTCAAAGTCGAATAAGAGCTCCAAACAAATAAAATACACAAATAATACAACAAAGATTCAAATTATAGTTTGTAAAAAAACTCACAAAGTACATAAACAACAATAAGTCAATAACAACTCAAAAAAGAGCATCGTCCAACCAAGCAATGTCATCATTATCCATTAAGTCATCCATGTAACCCTCAACTGTTGGTGTGGAATTAGCATCTTCGTCCATATGAATTTCTTCATATTCGTAGTCTGGAAGCTCTCCCAATTTCTCAAGATCTATAGGTTCCAAGTCACGACTCATCGTGGAAGTGAATTTATACATCATCATCGTGTTCATCCTCACATACACAAGTGTGTCTAGCATTTCATGTGACAACCTATTCTTTTTTTTGGTTTGAGCAGCTTCAAAGGCACTCCAATTTCTCTCACATGATGAAGCGCTACAAGGTTGACTCAGAATTTGAATGGCATACTTCTTGAGCACAGAAAGATCATTCCCATTGTAATCCCACCATATTCCTGCAAATGACATAAAAAACTTTCTTGAATATAAAGAGAAAAGCAATGTACATAAAAGATATTGAAATTTTTTAAAACACTTACGAGGATGACTTGTTTGTAACATCGTTTTTGCCATTGCAGTAAATAAGGTAGCTGGCCTACTACGATACAACTGAACCTCTCTCATACTGAATGATTTTCTTTCATTAGAAGCAGGTTTTCATATATTAAATTTGCACTGCCCATTCTTTCATCTCCCTATCCGCTCTAAAATTTTGGGAGCAAAAGTAAGGTTGGATTGAGAAAAGGCAGCTGGCAGCATCATGTATAGGATGAATGATGCCTGTTGACCCCGGACGATTCCTCAAACCATTCCAAATTCTCCCATTACTTGGCTGCTCTCGCCTGCCCACCTTTATTTTCGTTACATCTTTCTTGTTCGATTCGCTTATTTTTTTGTCCCCGACGTCTACGTGCGCATAGAGGAATCTCAGTCATAACAGTCAGCTCTAGAATACTAGTCAAACAGGTAATCGAAGCCATCAACATAACAAACAATGGACGTCAACCGGGTCTCATGTTATAACCTCTCCTCCTTCCTCGAGCCCAAAAATCACTCTGGAACAATTTCAGTGAAATTTTACCTGATTCGGTCTTACAATAATCAAAACCCCTCCATTCATGAAGCAACAAAGATCGAAGTTCATTCTCCAAATCCACCACAAATTGAAGCATTAAAAATTTGAACCAAATCTTGTGGCACAAGGTTGTCTCAATTGTCTATCTTTGGTGAACTCTTTCATTGCTGCATGAAAACTGTGTACTGTGTCTGAACATACTATTTTCTTGCTTCATTTGTGGCAACTTTTACCCAATTAACTTCTTCATATATGTCTTTCAAAAGCTAAATTCCATGAGCAGCACCCTCGTCTTATACATTCGAGGATACAATCCATGAGCATGTCACCAGCAGTGTAAATTGCTACCATTATCAGTTATGAATTGCCACATGTTCTTGTCCAATTGATTCAATAACGAAACAACAATTTCTTTCAGATAATCCCTTTTTCTTTCTCGGAAACATCCAATGATTTTATAAACACTGCACCGCCAGGTGAATATGCCACAAGATTAATAAAAGATCGATGCCTTATATCAGTCCATATATCAGACATTATAGTGCAACCCAGATCCATTATCCCAAGAATGCTTCACCATAGCAACATACTCATCAACACCTTTTCTAGATTCTGGAATTACCTTAGTTCGAAGAGTTGAATAAGATGGAAGCTTGTATGCTGCACCATATTCACCACTCGCCTTGACAAATTCTCCAAAAGCACCAGTTTGAACACATTAAAAGCAATATTGTTCACCACAAAACACTTAGCAAGCATTTTATCAACAAACTCCTTGTCTTTTTTCTTATTCATTTCTAGTAAGATGCTTGATTTTGACGTTTTGGCTACCCTTAGAAAGTAGTGAAAATGGTGAATCTGTTTCCCTCTCATGATCATTAGAGTTTAAAGCAATAGAAGAATCGGCTGAACTTTTTAATTTTTTGTTACTTCCACTTCCAACATAGCTAAGAATGCACATGCTTGTGTCTCATGATTGACTTACTACAAATCTCAACATCACGGCCAGTATTTCCCGACAAGTGTGTTTAATTCTATAAGCCCCACCACTAAATACTTTTTGACAAAATTACTTTCCATTTATTCCCTTGGAGTCCTCACATGCTCCCAAATTTTATCTTTTTTTCGTACCATATTGATTTGAGTCTGTATTTACAAGACATAAAAGAGAACATCATCAAATACAAAAGGAAAAAGTTAGCATATAATCTTTTTTCTTTCCTACGCATTATACATGTAATCTTTTTATTTCCTATGCATTGTATTTAGAATAATCACTTTAATTTAGAAATTAGATAACTTTCAATATCATTATTCAGAATAATTCGCAATAAAAGACTATTACATTTTCCACAAAAGTATGATTTGGTTCATGCGCATAAGAGACAAAATAAGTAAAAAATAACACTATTCCGCAACATCTTTCTCATCTAAAGGCGCATAAAATTTCAACTTCTAGTGACCTTAGCTCTATCCCCACACTACAATTAATGAGCATTACTAATCATACAGCTTGTGATGGTTGCAATTTTTTCTCCTAATGCAATATTCACCAGCTAGCCATTCATCTATCAAGTGATAGAAATTTATGGGAAAGATAAGATGCTGTTATAGTGAAAAGAAATCACAAAGTGCTAAGCGATTTTTTCCTCTCACATGCATGAACAAACAAAATAGTTCCCTTTCACATAATAGTTGCTTATTTGATTTCCCAACTTCTTTGATTTTTAATGGATTTTTACAAATAAGGCAGATGAGGCAATCAAAGAAAAAATGAAGGGCAAGGGTTTATGTAATCGACAATGTCTACATACCACTGAATAATACAGAGGTTTGTGTAGTACTCTACCATCTTTATGTTAAACAATGTATGCACGTTCAGTATTCAATGTATCTTTCTCAAGAAGTTTTAAGTAAATTAGGTTAAAGCCAACATATCATAATCATGATAATCAAAAGGAAACGTAAAATTATTTGTCAGGTGCAAAGGGAAAATCTTTTAATCATAAGGTTCTGGACGAAATTAGTGATAAAATAACTTTAAATCTTCTGGACAGTGTCTATATCAAAATTTTCAGATTAACAGCAAAATTTTGCAGTGTATACTAGTACAAAAATGTTAATAAGGTAAAGTATGATTCAATTGTCTTACACCATCTAATCATCTTAATTTCTCTACTTTGAATAATTATGAGGCAGACCCCACTTGATGTTTGGTACTGATTATCTTGCTTTTCCAGCCATATATCCAGTTATGCACTACATAAAGTTTGAAACCCAACCCACTTCAATATTCCTATATATATTATTACTAAAATAAAAAACTAAAATTTGATTCTTCTATTCTCTCAAAACGCTGCGAAAATGAAATCAATAAACAATGTAAACTCTGTGTGGTATTAAACCTAAACCAGCACTTTAATAAAGTGAATGAAATATTTTCTCTAAATTTTATAACTTGGTTCGTAACATCTTCTTGATTGCGCACTGTTCTCCATGGTTCAATAACATATTTTTCTTCCTTTTCAGGATAAGATCAAATATCTTGTCTACATCTCTTTACCTAAGGAATTAACTTATAAAATGCACGGAAAAATACCCAATAATCTTTGGAAGATCCCCAACAAAGGAATCACTCAAATAGTGCAGAATTCATGACAAAAACCAATACGCAGAACAAAACCTCTCACAACTGATGGTACTTACAAACGAGCAAACAGAGAAGACAAATCCCAAAGACTTGTATTTATGAATTCAGAATCATACAAGAAAGCTAACGCTAACATTCCAATACCATCATTATTTCCAACAAGCAAGTAGTGGAAACAGTAAGATATGTAGGATTATAGCAAATCATCAACGGCAAAACATATCATACCAGAAATACAATACCCAAAAAAGGTTAACTACCCAGTAAAGGAAACAATCCAATGAAAAATTCAGTCGAAAATAACAGAAATATCAAACACCAATACTCCTCACAAGAAGAACCGTGTTTCAAACAAATCCAGCAATCCATTACCATACAAATCCATCAATCCACCAAAGACAAGAGAACAAGTGTTAAGTGTGTACCTTGAAGTCCTGAACTTGAAGTTGAAGCTTGGAAAGAGAACAAGAGATGAAGAAACTGAAACGTGAAGATTTGAGGAGAAAAGCTGAAGAAGAACTCAATTAAGGAAAACCAGAAGATGAAGAACTAAAGACCGAGGTCTGCTTTAATTTTTAGTAAAAACCCCTAAACGACATCGTTTTGGGGTGACCTTTTTGTTTTTTTTTTTCAATAATTCGCGAATTATACGAGAGGGCTTAAAATACGCGTATAATTCTATAGATTTTGTAAAATACGTATATGTGCGTTTATACACAAATTATCGGCTGTCCGTACAATTCGCGTATAATACACGTTTTTACTACTAGGGGATAACTTCATTTTGGAGAAGGGCACCCAACTAGCATGATGATTAGTGCAGCAAAAGCTAGGAAGATGTTAAAAATGGGTGTTCTGGGTACATTGCACATGTGTAAATAAGGGAGAGAGTTCGAGCCCAAGTGTACATGAGGTACCTGTGGTAAATGAATTTATTGATGTGTTTCCAGATGAATTGTCAGGTTTACCTCCAGAGAGGGAATTGGAGTTTGTATGAACTAGCCCGGTATAGCCCCTATTTCAAAGGCTTCTTATCGCATGGCCCCAGCTGAGCTCCAAGAATTGAAGAAGCGTTACAAGAGTTGTTAGATAAGGGCTTTATCAGTCGAGCTTCCCCTAAGGTGGCTCCAATTCTATTTGTGAAAAGAAGGATAGGTCTATGAGGATGTATATAGATTACCGTGAATTGAATAAATAAAAAAGAATTACCCCATTGCCTGGATAGATGATTTGTTTGACCAATTGAAAGGTGCCTCAGTGTTTTCTAAAATTGATCTAAGGTCAGGATACCATCAAGTTAGAGTGGCTAAGGAAGATATACCGAAAACGGTTTTCCCGAACAAGGTATGGACATTATGAATTTGTTGTGATGCCATTCGGATTGACTAATGCACCTGTAATTTTTATGGACTTGATGAACAAAGTTTTTCATGATGTCCTTGACAAGTTCATAGTGGTGTTTATTGATGATATCCTATTTATTCCAAGACTTTAGAAAAACATGCCGAACTTTGAGATTTGTGTTACAAAGATTAAGAGAGAACAATTGTATGCCAAATTTTCAAAATGTGAGTTTTGGTTGGATCGAGTTATCCTTTTTGGGTCATGTGATCTCTAAAGTGGTGTTCAGTGATCCTAGTAAATAGAGGCAATGCTCGAGTGGTAGAGGCCAAGACAGTGAAAGAGGTTAGAAGTTTTCTGGGCTTAGCAGGTACTATAGGAGTTCGTGGAAGGCTTGCAAAGACAGCTAGACCACTTACAGCTCTCACCAAGAAAAGTACCTTTTGAATGGACTGAGGCATGCGAGCAAAGCTTTCAGGAGTTGAGAAAAGATTAACTACAACTCCAATTCTTACATTGCCAGAAGAAGCATTGATTATGATATTTACGTTGATGCCTCCCACAATGGTTTGGGAGCAGCTTTGATGCAGCAAGGAAAGTCATTGCTTATGCCTCTAGACATTGAAAGTATGAAGCAGATATCTAACCATGACTGGAATTAGCAGCAGTGGTTTTTTGCTTTGAAGATATGCGACACTACTTGTATGGAGTGAAATGCAACATAACACTAACCATAAGAGTTTGAAGTATTTCTTCACTCAGAAAGAGTTGAATATGAGATAGAGGAGATTGTTAGAATTGGTGACAGACTACGACTGCGACATCAGATACCATCCAGGGAAAGCTAATGCAGTAGCAGATGTCCTAAGTAAAAAGTCTCTTTATCTCAGATTACTGTACAAGGACAATTACAGCACGATCCTCCAAGAAGGAATTGAAATTGTGATCAGAGGAGATTGGCCCAAATGGAGATCAAACCCACTTTGGTGGAGGAGATCAGATGAAACAAGGTAAAGATGATACCTACAAGGTGATCTGCCAACAGATAATAGAGGGTAAAGACATAGACTTTAAAATAGTTAATGGGGCACTGATGTTTAGAGATAAATATTGTACCTCAAGATGATGAACTAAGGAATAAAACCTTAGTGAGGCACATAATACACTTTATACAGCCCACCCTGGGAGTGTAAAGATGTATCAAGATGTGAGAAAAGCTATTGGTGGTCAGTATGAAAAACCCATTGCTGATTATGTTGCCAGATGTTTAACATGTCAACAAGTAAGGCAGAGCATCAAAGACCATCAGATTACTCCAACCCTTAGAGATTCCTAAATGGAAATGGGAAGATATCTCAATGGACTTTATAGTGGGACTTCCTAAGTTCACAAGGATATAATGCAATTTGGGTGGTGGTTGATAGATTGACCAGACAGCTCATTTTCACTATGACGGATAAGATAGATTTTTTTCGATTGGGGCAATTATATGTTAGAGAGATTGTGGATTACATGGAGTACCCAAGACAATTGTATCAGACAAAGATACCAAGTTCATATCAGCTTTCTGGGTTGGACGCAGAGAACATTGGGTACAAAGTTAGCCTTCATACGGCTTATCATCCTCAAACGGATGGCCAAACTGAAAGGACCAACCGGTGATTGAAGACATACTGAGAGCTGTTGTATGGATCACAAGGCAAAATGGAGTGATGTACTTCCGCTAATAGAATTTGCCTATAACAACTCTACCAATCCACTATCCAGAGGCCCCATGAAGTATTATATGAAGAAGGTGTAGATCCCCTTTGTACTGGGATGATATTGGAGAAAAGACTCCTTGATTCAAGCAGCGTTGGACCAGAGATGACCCAGAAAATGATTGAAGATGTTAACTTATTGAAAGAAAAAGCAAGCCCAAGATCGACAAAGAGCTATGCCAACCTAAAAAGAAAAGAAGTGGAATTCCAAGTGGGCGACAAAGTTTTTGTAAAAGTCGCACCTATAAACATATTATGGATTTAGAAAGAAAGGCAAGCTCGCTCCACGTTACATTGGACCCTTTGAATTATTGGAAGGTAGGCAAATTAGCTTATAGACTTGCGCTGCCAATGAGCATGGAAAGAGTCCATAATGTTTTCCATGTCTCTTTGTTGCGTAAGTTTTTAGTGATCCTTCACTATTGCTTCAGATGTAGGAAGTGGAATTACAGGATTTTGGCTTATGAGGAACACCCAGTTCAAATCCTTGACAGAAAGGTAAAGAGCTTAGAAATAAGCAAATTCCACTAGTTAAAGTGCTTTGGAGGAATCACAAGATAGAAGAAGCTACTTGGGAAATGGAGCAAGACATGAGAAGTCGATACCCGGAGCTGTTTTCTATAATTTCGAGCACGAAATTATTGTAAATGGGGGAGAAAATGTAATACCCAAGATGTCAAAGGATGTTCCTAACTCAAAATAGTCCTTTAGATGTTAATTTTATGTTAAAAGCATAAAATCTAACTAAGGGCAAATAATCGATTCATTTGGAACGTGTATGATCAAGTATCCATAGAAAGGCTTAGGCAAAATGGTTAATTTGCCTATGGATAAGCATTGAAAAAGTCAAGGATGATGTAGGCTTAATTGCATTTAATGGCATTAATTAAGTATAATATGTCTAGTGTGAATGACCAAAATGCCAAATTGAAGAATTAAGGACTTATGAGTTATACAATTAAAATAATTGGGCCAATAGATAATTTTGGAAATAATGAAATATTTTCCTTAAACGAGATGAAATTCGTTCAAGCTAAGGGAGAGAGCATTTCTTCAACATTTCTTCCATTTTCTCTCAAATCTTCCATGAAACAAATTAAGTAATTAATTATTTCTAGTGTGAAATGACCAAAATGCCCTTATACGAAGAATTAAGACTTAAAGTTATACTTAAAATAATTGGGCCAATAGCATAATTTTGGAAATAAATGAAATATTTTCTTATAAATGAGATGAAATTCGTTCAAGCTAAGGAGAGAGCATTTCTTAACATTTCTTCCTCATTTTCTCTCAAATCTTCCATATATGTAGATTAAGGTGTAAAAGAAGACAAAGGCAAGGATTTGTTGGAGGAACTCTTTAAAAAGGTAAGGAAGAACCTCCCATGACTTTGGGGTTTACGCTAGGGTTTGTAGATTTTTATGAAACCTTAAATTAGGCTTTAAGGCATAGAATTATTTGATGGCAAGCGTAGTTGAACTCATTTATTCTACTTATGCCTTGAATTCATTATACATGAAGTTTGGCTCTTTATGTTTTTGAGTTGTTATGTTTGTTTGAAGAAAATGAAGTGTAGATACTGATGTGGCAAAATTGTAGTTTGGAGGCCACATGGTGTTGAATGGTTGCATTAGAAGTGTTGATGTTTGTTTGCATTACTTACAATGTTATAGCAATAGGATGATTATAGGATGAGATTTTACACTTCCTTTAGGATGTTAAAGACTTATTAAGGGGAGTTTATTTGATCCATAAGTTGACCTTTGGTTAATTGTCAATAGGATTGATGTGGCATGTTAATAGAACAAATTCGGATTTAGTAAGCTTAGGGTTATGTTAACATGCTTCAGTATTTCGACCATAACTTGAGTTTAAAAAATCAAATGAGATTATTCTTGAAGAATTAGAAATTTAAGACACAGACCTATAACTTTATGTTTATGCCAAGAGCCAGTTGTTTTGATAAATGGATGTAAAATGGCCTGAAGTATAAACTGGTTATTTAAAGTTTAAGATCTAACATGATCAATTCTTATGATTATGAATTGATTATTAATGTATTATTGTAATTATGCCATGTACTAATGTTTACCCAATAGTTAAATGATCTTTGAAGATATACATGGTCATGATGTCAATGCATGATTAATGTTATGAGATGGCATGAAGTTGCAATGTAATACATGTTTTAAGATGTATTGTGAGCAAGAGGAATGTAAATGGATTGATAATCCATAGATGAATTAAAAGTATTAACTCACCAAAATTTTTACATGCCATAAGATTTTATAGATGCATATAGACATGATAGAGATGCATATAGACATGATGGAAAACGCGTGAGCATATCCTCGTATACCGGTTGAGGAAAGATGAATATATGCTTTAAATGCTAAATAACGCGTAAGCACGCCTCCCGATGATATGAGCTCTAGATGAATTTGAGGCTAAATGAGAGATAAGATAAATATATGCCTTAGATGTTAAATAACACATAAGCATGCCTCCCGATGATATGAGCTCTAGATGAATTTGAGGCTAGATGATATGAAGTGCTTAAGATGCTAAGAAAAGTTCGATCGGCTACACGTTAAATGTTTCATATGCATTTAGTTGCACTACATGAGTTATGATGTTATTTACAATATGAGATGATTTATACTCATGTTAGATGATATTTAGATGTTATATCATGACATGTAATGTGCATGTACTATGTTTACATACTTATTTGTACATTTATGCATTGATGTTTATATAGCCATGGGATAAAATGATGAAAGACATATGAAATAGAAAGGAAAAAAAAAAAAAAAAAGGGGAAGTATCCCTAGATGTGAAAGATAAGTGATATGTTTACAAATACATTTAAATAAAGGTCAATAACACATTTAGAATGAAATGGATCATTCCTTAGTGAGCAATTAGCGCTCACCCTTTCATTGTTGATTGCTTTACAGGTAGACCAGATGCAAAGGATGCTAGAGACAGCGGAGCTACACGTGAGGGGAGATGATTTATTGTCATCTTGATGTAAATGATAAATGTTTGTGAAATACCTTTGGAAGCTTCCACCCTATAAATATGTTTTGATTATGTAATTTCTTAAAGTTTGTAAATTATAAGTTTGGATCCTGCGTGACATTTTATATGTATGTTTTGGATATTATTATTATTATCCTTACGCATATTTTTCTAAATACAACTTGGTCTCTAGACATGTATCCTCGGGATTCTCATTGAGGGATATTCAGAGGATACCTAACTGGAGGGGGGTTTACACGTAGCAGCAGAGAAATTTTTTGAGTAAATAAAAGTAAAAGTTTTTTAAAATGTCGAAAACGAAATGAAAAGACGAAGAGGTGTCTAAGGGATTTATTTTTCTCTGCATTCCCACCTTGTTAAAGGGACTACTTGACGATTGGACACGACCTTTTGCATTCCTGCTCAAAAAAAAAAAAAAAAAAGAAGCTGACTTTTGTTGTACACGTATCACATGGCAGAATCATTTCGGGATCTGCAATCTTCATTCTCCTGCTCAAACCCAATGAAACCCTATGGTAGATGCATCCCAATGTCAAAGCGCCACCAAGTCAGTCAAACGAGACTCCGTCCGTTTATATGAGCCGACCCTGTCTCAGTACAAAAGACAAGTATCTTAGGTTCAGACTATACAAGCGTTCGGCCTTACCAGCCAACCAAATATTGCTCAAGGACACATCTTGCACCCCATCACTCAACTCGACCAACCTAGCAAATGCGGCTGTAGGGACCATGCCCCTTATCCTAACAACTGACTCAACCAGTCAAATGGAGTCAACCGCACAAAAGCATGAGGTTACAACTAGTGGAAACATCTCACATCTCACTAGGACGCCGCATATCCATTCAGTCAAGAGAGTACTCACTTACCCCGACAGACTGCCTACTAACATGATCAACCCCTTATCGGACCGACTACTCTCCAAGCTAAATACTTTTTAGCATAGAGAGTGAGGGGCTAACTGTAGGGGTCAAAAACCACATAGGTCTCTATCAGGCCCAAGCCTGCATCTTCTATCACAAAGGCCCAAGGACGTGGTCCAACTCCGGTTGGGTCACACCAGATTCTGTGACTTGGGCCCAAGTCCATCAACTTCCAGAATGGGCTTCGACAATAGCCCACCAAAGATCAGGCGTTCGGAACAAGGTGGCCCAAGTCCATCAACCTTCCAGAAGGGGCTTCGACAACAGCCCACCAAAGATCAAGCCTCTGGAACAAGGTGAGTAGGATTCTTCCTCTTTGGTTTTATCCTGATCCATCCAAGATTTAGTATCTTGGATGAATTAGGACTCTTGCTACTAATGAGGCAAGTGAATCAAGGTCATCCTTATTCACTAGATCTATTCGTATGTGGATTCTGAATCCTACTGGGATACGAACATCCCACAACTACTATATAAATAAGAGTCATCCCACTATTTAGGCATTGAACATTACACCTCCTGGCCCTATAGTTCTCACTCTTAAGAGCTATACTCCAACTCCATGGTCTTAGTTCCCTACTAAGCTACTAGATCCTTCCTTTCCCTTAACCCCCATTAAAAAGCCTTTATTATCTTTACTGACTTGAGCATTGAAGTGGCTACAATAAACACCACTCCGGTGTTTTCTGTTCGCTTCAAGTGGGTTCATTTGTGTATGTGCAGGTACAATAGATTGTTAGTGACCTCAACCTCAAGAGATCAGACCCAACTTCAACAACCATAGATTTTGACATCTACAAACAATATCTTTGCAAATTGTATAACATATTTGTTTCTCCAAAAGAAAAAAAAAAAAAAGAAAAAAAAGGAAAAAGAAGAGGGCCAAGGTTAGTTTCTCTATGAAGAAATGAAAAGAAGAAAAATATGGATTGACATTTTATCTTGTTCTTAAATTCTGTTAAAAAATTGGGTTAGCAGTAACTGAACCGAATTTTTAGTTCAGTTCAAAACCAGGTAATTTCCAAACTGGTTCAGTTATCAAGTACCCTTAGAGCTTAAACCGAATTTTCGGTTCGATTTAGCCAAATCCATAACCGGTTCGGGGATTCGGTTTTGAACACCCCAACTTATTTCCACTGTTAAATCTAATTGTTTGCAAATAAAAAAATGAAAACACCCCTTGTTTAAGAAAAAGAAGTGTAAGGAGATTTATGAAAAGACTATAACATACCCTTGGTTTAATAAAAAATGAATTTAGGGTGCGTTTGGTTCGGGGTGAAATAAGATAAATCCTGTAATCTTTGTTTAATTTTCAAGATTTCCTCGTTTGGTTGTCAAGTAATATAATATTACAGAAATATTTTATTGCAAATAGTGGTTACTATTGGTAATATTGGGGGTAATCAGATTACCTTCCTAGGGGGTGTTAATGTTAGATTACCGGGGTAATCATAATTTTTACCCTATTTTGCCCTTAATATTTTATCATTTCGGACACATTTACCCTCATATGTCTACCAAATAATAATTACCTAGACCCCCTACATTTGAGAACATAGCTAAAACACCCCCGCCACAAAAAAGTTTAAAAGTTAACAAAATACCCCTAATCATCCAAGACCATCGCCGGCTGCTAGCCACCACCGCTGGCCACCGACGAAAGTCATCATATCGGCACAAGACCGGCAGGATCTTACCGGTCGTGTGCCGATAAGGACATTTTCGACCATGGATTTGTGATCCATGGTCGGAAACGACCAGATCTGGCCGTTTCATGGCCAAAGATGTGGCCATGAAACGCCATAGATCTGGCCGTGAAAAGACCAGATCTTTGGCTGTGAAACGGCGAACGTTTCACGGCCAAAGATCTAGCCTTTTCACAACTAGATCTATGGCCGTTTCACGGCCACATCTTTGGCCATGAAATGGCCATATTAACGGCTAGATCTAGCCGTGAAATGACCATATTCACGGCTAGATCTGGCTGGATTAGGCCTGATCGGCATACGACCAGCCAGATCCGGCTGGTCGTGCGCCATTACAGCAGCTTCCGATGGTGGTGGTGGCTGCCGGCGGTGGTTTGGGGTGAGTGGGGGTGACTTGCTGCAAATTAACGTTGTATATGGTTGGGGTGTTTTGGTAAAATTTCAAATATAGGGGGGTTAAAAGAAATAATTTAAAAAATAATAATAAAAATAATATTATATTATTATTTTAAAATGAGGGCACTTTAGTAATCTACATAAAATACCCACTCATTTATCCTCCCAACCAAACATATTGTTATAACATACCCATCAATTTATTTCAACTGACCAAACACATTTCTCTAAAGGTTCCCTAGTAATCTATCTTTTCAATAATACAACATTCCTCAATAATATAACATTCCCTGAACCAAATGCTACCTTAAGGTAATCATGAAACGATTAAAGTACGTTTGGTTTAAGAAAAGAGAGTTCATAGAGATTGATGAAAAGACTAAAATACCCTTGGTTTTAGAAAAAAAAAATTGCATTTTTGTATCACACGATCAGTCTATAAAAAATACATTTTACAATTGACATTGTTATTACAAAGTAGAAAAAATTATACAAATATACGTTTAAAGATTTAAGATAATCTTTTTTGTATATTTAATGAAAAATATTGTGTAAATTAAATATTTTTGTCACACTTTTTTTAGTTACTAAATTGATTTTTTATCAACAAATGGTGTAAATTAAATATTTTTGTACTTTTTTTAGTTTGTAAATTATTTTTATTGTTTTTGGTTTTATGAATATCAAGGTTATTTCTTACTTTTCCTATGTAAGAACATGATATTAGAAGGGCATTCAAGTCAAAATCAATATGTTATTACCCATATTTCAATAAATATTAATTAAGAAATTTTATATAAAAAATGTCAAATTAAGTTTGACTCCTTAGACTTCTTTTTCTCAAACCAAGGATATTTTAGTCTTTTCATCATTCACTTAAATTCCATTTTCTTAAACTAGGGGTACATTAGTCTTTTCATAAATCTTCTTAAACTCATTTTTTCTTAAACAAGGGGTATCTTTGTCTTTTTATTGGTCAACATTGGTCAATAGTGGTCAGCAATTAGATTTAATAGTGAAAACTAACAGGAGGGGAGGGGTTTGTGTAATACATGATAGTTTTGGACCAAACACAATTTTGGATACTTCAGGGGAGGAAAATGGCTTTAATGCTAATAGTAAAGATGTCTATAGTCATCTTATACAACTCTATTAGGAAAAATGAAACCGTTTAATCCCAAACATGTTCTTTGATTAATTTTCAAAACCTAAGGACAATCTTTGAAAAATACACCCAAACTTAGAATCTACCTAATAATTCTATAAAATACAGGGTAATTTATAAAAATATCTTTATAAACCTTATAACGTAGCATTACTCAAAATGTATACATCTAATAAATCTTATGATAAAAGCATCTCCTAATCATATTTTCCTGTAAAGAAGATTTGAGCTAAAGAAGGTAGAATTTACCAGAGAATGCTCAAGTACAAGATGTAAAGAAAAGAAGAAATTTGTATTTTCTCTCTTGTCTATTCTATGTACAATTGTTGTGAATTTATACAAGAAAAGAATGTAACATAATGGAAAGAAAATATTTACAATAAAGACGAAATATGTATAAAGAAGGAATTGTAATATTTGATAATTGGTTTCTATTTTGATTCCTCAATTCATGTCTCAATTCAAGCCTTCTTCCCAATACTCCCTCTCAATCTTGTGGTTTATAAATGTCATAAACCCCAAGCTTGCATATAAAATGCAATTATTGTCAGCGTCCTAGAGCCTTTGTGAATATATCAGCCGACTGATTTGTTGTTCGAACATGCATAGTCTTAATGATTCCTCTTGAATCTCGTCTCTGAAAAAATGACAATCTATCTCTACATGCTTCATTCTTTCATGAAACACAAGATTTGCTGCAATGTCATTTGCTGCTTTATTATCACAATATAGCTTGACAAGTTCTTTGACTAGAACTCTAAGATCTCTCAAAAGCCTAAGTATCCAGACAATTTCACATGTTGTGTAGGCCATAGCCCCATATTTAGCTTCTGCTAATGATAATGACACTATGGACTACTTCTTTGTTTGCAATGAAATAAGGTTGTTTCCAAGCTTGACACAGAAACACATTAATGATCATCTTGACATTGGACATGATGCCCAATCTGAATCACAATAAGCAGAAACTTTCATCTTTCCTTCTCAAGAAAGCAAAAGTCTTAGACCAGGACATCCTTTCAAGTATTTTATCACCTTGGTGGCATTATCCATGTGAGATTTCCTAGAAGCGTGCATAAAATGACTAAGGATTGTAATGCATAATTTATATCTAGTCGAATCATTAAGGCACCCTACTAGCCTTCGATAACTATTGTGATCTTGTAGATAACGATCTTCTTCTTATGACTGTCTCCCAGTGTTGTGTTCAAAACTTCTGAGTTTGATATTTTGTTTCATGGGAATAACACTAGGTTTGCACTGTGATAAGTCAGAATCAGATATTAGTTCTAAAGCATATTTTCGCTAACTTAAAGAAATACCTACCGGTGATCTCGCAATCTTAATGCCAAGGAAGAATTTTGGGGCTCCAAGATCCTTGATGCGGAAGCTTTTATTCAACATCTCATTTAGAGCTCCGATAGCCCTTTCGTCATTTCTAGTGATAGGAATATCATCCACATACATAATGAGGCTAATACAAGATGCTTCATTTTTCCATGTGAAGAGAGCATTGTCCTTCTTTGATTGCTAGAAACCTATCTTCAATAAGGCTTTCGTAAATTTTGCATTTCACTGTCTCTAGGCTTGCTTCAATCCATAAAGGGATTTTCGCAAACGACATACCACATTCTCCCCCTGTCTACGAATCCTAGGAGGAAGGTCCATGTAGATTTTTTCATCTAAATCACCATGAGGAAATGCAATGCAGACATCCATCTGATGTAAAGGCCAATCTCTGGAAACAACCATGGCCAAAAAAGTATGGACAGTGACAAGTTTGGCAATCAGTGAGAATGTGTCTTGAAAATCAAAGCCTTCTCACTAAGTGAATCCTTTTGGCTACCAAACGTGTTTTATAGCACTAAATCGACCCGTCTACTCGATACTTGATTTTATACACCCATCTGTAGCCTATTAGTTTTCTTCAAGTAGGCTGTGATAGAATGTCTCATGTACGATTAAAGGCTAAAGCATTAAGCTCTTCCTCCATTGCTTGTTGCCATTCAAGGTATTGGACTCTATCAAAATAGCATGTTGGATCTCATGCTGCGAAAATTTGGTTGGTGCATAGTCTGTGGGAAAAGGAAAGACAACCATACCCTATATAAGCATACAAAGGGTAGGCGGTGGAATTAGAAATGGTGGGAAACATAATCTGTACTCCTAATCGATGGTCTGGTTGTGTGAGAGGAATGATGCACCGATGCTTGTTCTAGTTCTTAAAACACAGGAATCGGTAGATCCCCAATAGATTGATTAGTGTTAGGGATAGCTAGATTAGTAATGTCATTCTCTTCTAAATTATTCCTAACCGTGGATGGCGTGTCTAGACTTGGGTCCAAAGATGGGATCACTACAAGTTCAGGAGATATTGCATATTCAAAGGCTTCAGGGATTTATTGAGATGGGAAGTTTTGAGATTTTGTTTCTGTGAATGGAAAAATCTCTTCTCAAAATACCACATCCTTGCTTGTAAAGAATACACCTTGATCTGGATCAAACAACTTGTATCCTTTTTATAGCATTGCATAGCCCATAAAAACACATCTTCTAGCCCGTGCATTGAGCTTATCATGTATCAATACAATTGTAGCATAACATAAACATCCAAAGACCCTTAGATTAGGGGTGGGATAAAAAATCCGGAAACCAAACCAAACCGGTAACCGAACCAAAAATTAGGTTTTTTTACAAACTGGTTCGGTTTTCAGTTTGGGGAATTCAAAAAACCGGAAAACCGGTTCGGTTTTCGGTTTGAAAACAAATTCAAACCGGTTTTTAAACCGGTTTAACCCTAAATATAAAAGCAAAAAAAAATTTTAACTCCTCAGTCATCAGTCCTCACGTAGTCACGCTACTCCATCCACATTCGTCTTTCTCTGCCTCCATTCTCCAAATCTGAAAATTTCAAATCTCTACACTTCCACTTCGTCAATCCTCAATCGTTTATTCATCACTTCCAAAGTTCCAGACTCTAGTTCGCCGGTAGTTCTAGTCTTCCACACCGTGACTCCATCCACAGTTCGTCAGTTTCCCACCGTGAGCTACTAAGCAGAGCTGACTCCATCCACTGTCCAGTCACCGTGAGCTACATTCGTCGTTCGCCAGCACCCAGCTCTCCAGCAGACTCCACCGTGAGGCGTGAGCAGACCCACCGTGAGGCTTGAGCAAACATAAACTAGCCAAGTGCCACTAAACCAAACACTGACTAATCAAATACTCTCTTTCACTCACTCTTTTCTTTGTTTCCAACGTTGTTGTAATTTCTCGAACAGATTCTAAAGATGGCAAGTGCAAGGAATACTAGGATGAACAATGGCGGTGTTTTTTATTCTTCTCCTAGATTTTCTTCAAGGCGTTTGATTCCAAAGAGAGGTCAAGTTAAGCTGGGGATTGTGTTGGGGTTGGCTCACTCTTTTGCCTCTATCTTCTCTCAATCTCTCTCAATAACAGATGCAAAAGTGCCCGACTTTCTCAGTAATTAAACCCAGAAGCATAAATTTTGATAGGAGTGAGAGAGATGGAGATTATTAGAGGGTAGTGGATGGAGGGAGATGCATGAATCTGTTAATTTGACTCGTTCATGTAATCTAAAGAGCAATTTTGAGTGTTTGTACAAAGGAAAGTTGAACGGTATTAGAATGAATTTCTCTTGTTTAGTATCTCATTTTTTTTTTTTTTTTAATGTTAAAATAGAAATGTATTTTTCATAAAAAGAATACAATAATAATACAAAATAAAAGAGAAATATGAAATTATATATAAAATAATAAATATTTGAATTTAGGGACTTGAATAAACATTGAAGAATTTTAAGGATTAAAGGGTAATTTGAAAACCGGTTAACCGGTAACCGAACCGAAAATTCGGTTCGGTTTACATTCGGTTTTTAACCGAAACCGATTCGGTTTTCGGTTTGGCTAAACCGGTTCGATTAACCGGTTTATCCCACCCCTACCTTAGATGGCTGATATCAAGTTTTTTTTTCCGAATAAAAGTTCATAAGGTGTTTTTCCTTTATGAACTGAAGTTGACATTCGATTGATGAAATAAGCTGTTGTGACCACACATTCACCCTAGAAAAAGTTTGGAATGTTGGCTTGGTATTTTAGGGCCCTAGTTACCTCTTGTAGGCGTCGGTGTTTCCTTTTGACTATCCCATTTTGTTGAGGCGTGTATGTGTAGGACTTTTCATGAAGGATTCCATTGGAAATGAAAAGTGTTGTGCTTTGGTTGTTGGAAAATTCTAGGCCATTATCAATATGGACCCGTTGTACTTTTGTTTGGAATTGAGTTTGTACCATACTTAGGAATTGCACAATATGGGAATAGGTTTGAGCTTTGTTGTTCATAAGGAAAACCCATGTTTCTCTAGTGTAGTCATGTACAATGGTTAGGAAGTACTGAGGTGAGCGGTTCTGGGTACCCTGCATTTTCCGAGGGAACCGGAACCACACAGTGCAGGTTCCCAAAAAAAGGAACCGGAACCAAAACCGTACAGTGCAGTGCAGGTTCTTCAATTCAAGGAACCGGAACCTAAAATGCAAGTTCCGGTTCCTTTCTTAGGCACCCTGTAAAAAATTAATTACCCCCTATTAGTTTAAAAAATGACAAAAATACCTTAAAAGTTTACAAATACACCCCTAACAAATTTTGATTATTCATTCATTTGTGTCCAATGTAACTCATAACATGTAATCTCTAAGCAACACTTGAATTCAATCAATTCATCACAATTCACATAAAATTCATCAATCAAAACCAAAACACAAACAATTATTCATCATAATTCACATCAAATAACTTCACCAAAATCGTTCAATTTGAGAATGGAGAAGAACCAGAAAGGTAGACAATACGGAGAAGAAGATAGCAGAGTCGCAGAGAGAATGGAGAAGGAGAGAATTTGTCAATTTGAGATACCCTAATCGAATTGGGTATTTTGCTTTGATTGTAAATGTAAAATTACAAGATACCCCATTATTTATACTAATTTCTAACATTGCCAAGGGTCTATTTGATAAATTAATTGTAACAACTCCTCTTTAGTACTATTCTTATAATACATACTATGTAAAATATAGATATGTATATAATATGAAAGATAATGGGCTCAAATTTTTCTTTACTCATAAAAATATACTTCTTTACAAATACAAAATACTATGTATTAACAACTTTCTAATTAATACAAAATATCATAGATGATGGACAGTGGTGCCAATACTCTTCGCTCCTCGACGTCCATCCGACCGCTGCTCCTATTTCCTGCAAAACAGAGAAGAACAACGGGGTGAGCACAACAATGCTCAGTAAGTAAATCCTCTACTACTATCCCCGCAACTCACTCTTTGGTTCTTTCCTTACTCGACTATTCTGCTATTTCTATTTCTCATTGTTTTTCTCTTTCTTTCTAATACTGTTATTCTCCTTTAACTATGTTCTGCTCTTTACTCTTTCTTTCTCTCTGTTCTTTTTTCTCTTATTCTTACTCACCATGAAGGACAATCATGGTTCTCTCTTATTCTCATCATACTCACCATGAAGGAAAATCATGGTTCTCTCTTATTCTCATCATACTCACCATGAAGGAAAATCATGGTTCTCTCTTATTCTCATCATACTCACCATGAAGGAAAATCATGGTTCTCGCCTGTATAAGCTCTACATGCAATTAATACAAAAGAACTACATGTTTCTTCTTCTACTCTCTATTCTTTTTATCTCATTCTTTCTCAAGCTTTCTCAAGCTTTCTCATTCTTTAAGTCTTTCTATTATCTCATTCTCATTTCTGTTTCTCTTTTTCATAACTCTTTTCTGTTAACTCTCTCTTTAGTAGTCAGGGCCTCATATTACTGGAGGCACAGCCGGGACTCGCTCCCGCTCTACGTGACTTCTTCTCATTCTAGCCGATCGAACTTGGTTATGCATGGATTCGGAACCCTTGGCCACGTGAGTTTATATCTCTCTCTCGGGTACTCAGGTATAGCCCTCATCCGCATGCACTCTCACGGGCTACACCACTTCTCTATCTGATACTCATGTCGCTCTCTCAATGCGGCGTACATGTGGGCATACTCTACCCATTACTCACAGGTTCCCCATCGCATAACCTACTCTATGCTCTTATCTCTCTCTTATTCTTCTCATGTTTGCTCATCTCTTTCTCAAGCTAGTACTCATACTCAAGCTACTACTCATAATATAGCTTAACTCTTAGCTTTTTCTCATCTCTGTTCTATCTATTTCTTTTCTTTCTCATTCTTACTCATCGGAATGTCACGACCTCATCTGACCGGAGGCACGGCTAGGCGCTACCACTCTACGTGACTTCCGCTCAATTCGCTACCAATCGGATTTAGTTATGCATGGATTCGGAACCTTTGGCCATGTGAGTGTACAATCTCTCTCTCTCTTCTGATGTCACGACCCCATCTTACGGAGGCATGGCTGGAACCTCATGTCCACTCTGCGTGCGCGTCACGGCCTCATCTGACCGGAGGCATGGCTGGACCTCGTGTTCCACTCTGCGTGACTCATCATCACTACAGGTTCCCATCGCACAATTTATTCTCTCTTTCTTAACTCTGTGCACAAGATCTCTACTCTTCTCTAGACTCATCATAAGGTAGCTTAACTCTTAGAGTAATTTCTCTCTCTTCTCAACTTTTCTCTTTACATCAGAGTATTCTCAGCTCTTAGCTTAAGAGTTGCTATTCTTAACATTCTCTTTTTCTCACTCAATATTACTCATAGTTAGCTTATACTCAAAATTCTCTACTCTTAAGTAGTACTCACAAGGTAGCTCATACTCAACATTCTATATTCTTTCTCAAACTACTCTCAATGCACCATTAATGCATGGATGGTTCATACTCATTAATGCACTTTTGAAATGCCAAATGCAAGATTTCCTCAAAACCGTTATTCTGCACAGGTCGCACTAAACAGACCATAACTTGCGTTATACACCTCGGATTGCTACGGTTTTGGTTCGTTTTAAAGCTTAGAAACAGGGCTAAACTTCTAGTGTGGTCTAGCCCAGTTCAATCTGTAAGATGCCCAAAAATTAATTAGAAAGTCACGGCAGTGACAGGGCAGATTTCACTTAGGCTTCATTAAAAAAACTCAGTGCATATAAAAACTCTTCCTAACTACAACTTATTTCTCTCTTTAACCATCCAAAATTGGAAGAATTCCTTCCATGGGCATAATCCCTACCATAGAAGAACACTCCCAAAATACATACTCAATCTCCTCCAACTCATTCAAACTATTACTCATAAACACTTCCCATAAAGGAAATACCCAACCAACATAACATAAAACTCTTCTCAACTCAATTTCTCCACAAATAGACACATCTCTATTCAATTTCTAACAAGCATCATATATACATGCACAAATAAATCTCTACTTAGAATTTCTTAAACTTTAGCTTGAGTTGGATTTACTTACTTCATACTTTAGTAGTTTCCATTAAAGCTCTTTACTCTTGTTGGATCATAACTTTCCCTTATTTCCTAAGCATAAACTTAGTAAGAACTTAAACCTTACATAAATAAAACTCAACTCTAAAGTAGGGATTCTTACCTCTTTTGCTTAGGATCACTTCTTTGTCAAATTCCAACTCAAAACTCTCAAAAATCCCTTGGAAGATTGAGTGAGAAATGAGAGAAAATGGGAGATGAAGGGGCGGTGGAAATGGGTAAAAGAATGGGTTTAGAGAACACCCCTTATTAACTCATAAATTCCACTTTCCCATTTTGCCCTTACTCTTTCTTGAAATTTCACCTTATCCTTTAATTTTTTTTCAAAAACCACCCATTTTACACTATTTTCCATGAAATTTCCTTGCATTCTAACCCCACTTTTCCTGTAATTAGGGGTAGAATGGTCATTGTGCCCAAAAGAAGATTCTCTAGAAAACTCAAGAAACTTTTCTTGGTCTCGTCGCCGCGGCGAAGAACTTTTGTTGCCCGGCGAAACATTCTAGAACCAACACAGAACCAAAGTCGCCGCGGCGAAGCTTCTCCCTCGCCCCGGCGAAGACTGAAACTCCAAAATTTGCTAAGTCTTGATCAATTCCAAGGTACACACTCAACCAAAGAACATGAATCATATATAAACTCATTTAGGGGCAATTCAGGAATCCTTAGGCCATACCGTAAACAGTGGCTACGTATTTCAAGTGGGGGTGTACATTAATAAATTATTAATGTTTATAAATTTTATTAATTTAATGTTATAATTGGCCAATTGGGTATTTGTATTTATAATATACTAAATTTAATTTAGTAAATTTAATATATAAATTATTAATGTTATAATGTAATATATAATGTGGTAATTAATTGAGTAATTATTAAATTAAATGCAATGTTATAATTAATAAGTGATCATATTATAATATAATGTTATAAAAACTTATAATTATTTAAGTAGTTATTTAACAATAAGTAATGTGGAATCAATTAAATTTCTAATAATTAATAATTAATTGTATTTAATGTTATAATGTAATGTCATAATTAATTAATTAAATAAGTAATCATTATTGTGCAAGTGTATAATATAAGTGTTATACTCAATATAAATTGTAATGTTATAATTAATTAGTAATATACTATTTAATTATAATGTAATATATAATTACTTAAGTTGTAATATTTAATTAAGTATTGTAATGGTTTATAATATAAATTATAATTAATTAAGTAATCATACCATAAGTTATAATGTAATATTATAATTAATAAAATTCTAATCATTTAATTAAGTATTGTATAAATTAGTAAATTACTAAGTTTTATATATAATGTCATATCAATTAAGAAATAATTTAATTAGTAATGTTATATAATTATATGATCATACTATAATAGTTAATGTAATATTATAATGATTAAGTAATCATAATATAAAGTTAAAATTTAATATTATAATTATTAAATTTCTAATTATTAATTATATACTGTGTTTATAATAGAATGTTATTTAATAATAATAATATTTAAATATATAAGGTAATGTTATAATTAATTAAATTTTTAAGTTTAATTAAGTAAGTAATATATAGTAAATTACTAATGTTTAAAGTAATGTTATAAATTCATAAATAATTTTTAATCATTTGATTATATAATGTTATAATTAAGTAAGTAATGATGTTATAATTTAATTGAGTAATATTTAACTAAATATAATGTTTAATAATGTTAATAATGAAATGTTTATAAGTAATGTTATAATTAATTAAATTTCTAATCATTTAATTAAGTTTTGTGCTAATGTTTAGTAGTAAATTAGTAATTACTAATGTTTAAAACATAATATCATAACTTATAATCAATTAAGTAATTATTTAATTAGTAATGTTATAATTAATTAAGTGATCACACTATAATGTAGTGTTATAGTGGAATAAGTAATCTGATTATAGATCTTTAAGTTATGTTACAATTAATTAAATTTTTAATCATTTAATTATGTAATGTAATAATAATAATGTAGAAATTATTTATGTTTATAATGTGATGTTATAATTTATAACTATAATAAACATTTAACTATGTAATATTATAATTAATTAAGTGATCATATATAATGTAATGTAATAATATTATAATTAATTAAGTAATATTTAACTATAATGTATAATTTATAATTAAATTTCTAATCATTTAAAAGTAATCATTGTTTAATAATATTTATAATATAATGTCATAATCAATTAAATAATCATTTAATTATGTAATGTATAATTATTATGTAATTAACTAATCATACATAATGAATATAAAATGTTACAATGAATTAAGTAATCATATTATAAGTTTATATAATATTATAATAATTTGTTTATAATAAAATATTAAATTAATTAGTAATCACTAATTATAATGTAATGTTACAATTATTACGTAATCGTACATAAATTTTAATTATCTTGTAATTTATAAAATTCTAATCATTTAATAAGTATTATGCTAAATTATGTAGTAAATAGTATTACTAATATTATAATAATGTCATAATCAATAAGTAATCATTTAATTTAATGTATAATTATATGTAATCATACTGTAATGTAATGTTATAGTGAATTAACATAAGTAATCGTACTATAAATTTATGTATAATATATAAATTAATTAAATTTTAATCATTTAATTAAGTTTGTACTAATGTTATAATGCAATGATAATTAATTAAGTAATTATATTATAAAATATAATGTAATACTTAATTAATTAAATTTCGATATTTATTAAGTAAATACTAAATGTATAACTATAAGTCAATTAATTAAGTAGTAATCAATTATGTAAGTTATAATTAATTACACTATAAATCAATTAAGTAATGTTATAAAATTATAATTAATTAAGTAATCATTTAACTATAATGTAATGTTATAATTGATTAAGTATGATATTTAACTAGTAATTAAATTATTATGTTTATCAATTTATCATATTAATAATATTACTAGTTTATTATAGACTTAGAACTTGATAATTGAAATAAATAACTAAATGTATTATTATTCAATCAAATATGCTATTTTATTCAAAAATAATCTTTTAATAACATTAAAAGTATAAAACACACTTTAATTGGATCATAATTCCAATATCATTAATTAATCAAAACTTTAATATTAATGATTATAATATATTAACGTTTTTATATGGTGTAAATTTTAATGAATATAGTATAATTGTATTAGTATATTTAATTAGGTTATTCTGAAAATTTACTTTTTCTATTTTAAATTTTTTTATATGTAAAATAATAGAAACCCCCCATTATTCACATTTCACAAATATTTTATGGCAGTCCAGGTTTCAAAACAGGTTCCAAAATAGGTTCAAAAACATGTTCCAAACAGGTTCCAAAACAGGTTCCAAAACAGGTTTCAAACAGGTTCCAAAACAGGTTCCAAACCGGGTACCCCCTACAGGTTCCAAACAGGGTACCCTTTTTACAGGTTCCGATTCTGGTTCCTCCATACATAAGAACCAGAACTGGAACCGGAATTGCACAATGTCGGTTCCAAAAAATTGGAACTGGAATCTACCCGCACAGTGCCGATTCTGGGTAGGTTCCGGTTTCGGTTTTTACCCCAGGTTCCGGTTCTACCCGCTACCCGTGCTCACCCCTAGGAAGTAGCAGGACCCATCATGGTTAGGAATGTGATAAGGGCCCATATATCCATGTGAACTAGGGCAAAAGTTCTAGTGGTTGTAGATTGACTAATAGGAAAACTTGGACTTGTTTGTTTGGCAAGGGGACAAATTAGACAATTTCGGTAAAGAATAATACTACTATGACCCAGACGTTGATGATAAATAAAAGAGTTTTTATAGCTATTTTTTGTATTGTATAGAGTAACATTTTTATTGCTAATACAATTATTTAACTCTTGTATTGTATTCAACATTGTAGGAATGGATGACCAGAAGTATAATCCTTGATGAATCCTACCCAAGCCCATCAGTTTGCTAATAAAACGGTCTTGAAATGTACACACAATAGGTAAGAATTGAACATAAAAATTATTGTACGCAAAAATCTTGGATATGGAGATAAAATTAAAAGTAAAGCTAGGGACACATAAGGCATTTTTTAACACTAAATGTTTTGTGAGTGTGATATTTCCTATATGTATGGGTAAGGCAAAGTTCCCATTAGGCATTTTGACTAGCGTGGATGGTGAAATTGGTTTGGGATTGTCAAACCATTTCTAGGTGCAAACGATATGGTCAGTGGCTCCTGAATCAATAACCCATGTATCAACAGGCAAAAAAAAAAGAGTATTTAAGGAAAAATACGTACTAGCATATGTCCCTAAGTTGTTGTCAGTCTTTGGAATCTTATTTAGAATTTGAATGAGTTGATGTATTTATCCTGGCTAAGTATGGGCACTAGGATTTGACATCCTGAATTTATCATGATGTGGTTGGCCATCAGAGATTTAGTTTTCCCTTCGATGGAACCCAGTCAACCATGTACCTTCCAGCTAGGGGTGAGCACGGGTAGCGGGTAGAACCGGAACCGAAATCTACCCGGAACTGGCATTATGCGGGTAAGTTTCGGTTCCAATTTTTTGGAACCGACATTGCACGGTTCTGATTCTGGTTCTTGTATGTGGAGGAACTGAAACTGGAACCTGGAAAAAGGGTATCCTGTTTGGAACCGATTTTTGGAACCTGTTTTGGAACATGTTTTGCAATGAAATATTTGTGATATATGAATAATGGAGGGTTTCTATTATTTTACATATAAAAAAATTTAAAATAGAAAAAGTTAAATTTTTAGAATAACCTAATTAAATAAATACACGAATACAATTATACTTATTACATATAAATTACACCATATTAAAAGCTTTAATATATTATAATACATTAATATTAAAGTTGATAATTAAGTGAATAATTGGAAGTATGATCCAATAAAAGTGTTTAAAATTTTTAATGTTATTAAAAGATATTTTTGAATAAAATAGTATATTTGATTGAATATAATAATGTAGTATTTACTTCACATATCAAGTTTTAAGTATATCTCTAGTAAATTAACAATTAATTAATATATGATAAATTGATAAACATTAATAAATTTTATTATTAGTTAATATCATACTTAATCAATTATAACATTACATTATATAATTAATTATAATTTTATAACATTATAATTGATTATGTATAATTAACAATAGCATTGCATTAATTGATTACTACTTAATTAACTGACTTATAAGTTATAACACGTTATATATTACTTAATTATAATTAGAAATTTAATTAATTATAGCATTACATTATAGATTTATAGTATAATTACTAATCAGTTATAACATTTCATTATAAAAATTAGTAAATGATTAAAATTTAATGAATTAAATTACATTAAAAATTATAATATGATTACTAATTCACTATAACATTAATTATTATGTATTACTTAATTAATTATAACATTACGTAATTAACCGATACTTAATTAATTATGAAATATATATAAATATAGTAGTACTAATTATTACCTAAATATTGCACAATACTTAATTAATTCTTTTACATAAACATTAGCACGATACTTAATTAAATTATTAGAAATTTAATTAATTATAACATTGTATTATAAATTTATAGTATAATTACGTAATTAATTGTAACATTACATTATAATTAAATAATTACTTAATTAATTATAATATTATATTATAAACAAATTAATTATAATATTATATTAAAGATTTATAGTATGATTACTTAATTCATTGTAACATTTCAATATTTCATTATAGTATGATTACATAATTAATTATAACATTACATAATTAGATGATTATTTAATTGATTATGACATTATATTATAAATATTAATTATAACATTATATTATAAACAAATGATTACTCAATTAAATGATTATTTAATTAATTAAATATTACATTATAGTTAAATAATTACTTAATTAAATTATAACATTATTACATTACATTATATTATGATCACTTAATTAATTATAGTATTACATAGTTAAATGATTGCTTAATTAGTTATAAATTTATAACATTACATTATAAATATTAGTAATTTACTACATTATTACATTACTTAATTAAATGATTGAAAATTTAATTAATTATAATATTACATTAAAGATATATAGTCTGATTACTTAATTCACTATAACATTATATTATAATATGGTCATATAATTAATTATAACATTACATAATTAAATAATTACTTAATTGATTATGAGTTATAACCTTATATTATAAACATTAGTAATTATTAATTTACTATATAAACATTAGCACAATACTTAATTAAATGATTAGAAATTTAATTAGTTATAACATTATAGTATAAATTTATAATACGATTACTTAATTAGTTAATTAATTGTAACATTACATCATAATTAAATTATCACTTAATTAATTATAATATTCTATTATAAATAAATAAATTATAATATTATATTAAAGATTTATAATATGATTACTTAATTCATTATAGTATGATTACATAATTAGTTATAACATTACATAATTAGATGATTATTTAATTGATTATGACATTATGTTATAAACATTAATTGTAACATTACATTATAAACAAATGATTACTTAATTAAATAATCTGAAATTTAATTAATTAAACATTACATTATAGTTAAATAATTACTCAATTAAATTATAACATTATTATATTACATTATATTATTATCACTTAATTAATTATAACATTATTACATAATTAGTTATGAATTTATAACATTACATTATAAACATTAGTAATTTACTATATTATTACATTACTTAATTAAATAATTAAAAATTTAATTAATTATAACATTACCTTATACATTTATAGTATGATTACTTAATCAATTATAACATTCCATTATAAACATTAGTATATTAATTAAATAATTAGAAATTTAATTAATTACAATATTAAATTATAGATTTATAGTATGATTACTTAATTTATTATAGCATTACATTTTAGTATGATCATATAATTAATTATAACAGTATATAATTAAATGATTACTTAATTAATTATGACATTATATTATAAACATTAGTGATTTATTAATTTACACAATACTTAATTAAATGATTAGAATTTTATTAATTTTAACATTACATTATAAATTTATAATATGATTACTTAATTAATTATAACATTCTATGATAAACAATATTACAATATTTAATTAAATTATTAACATTTTAATTAATTATAATATTATATTATAATTAAATAGTATATTACTTAATTAATTATAACATTACAATTTACATTGTAATATGATCACTTAATTAATTATTACATTATATAATTAAATGATTACTTAATTTATTATGATATTATATTATAAACATTAAACATAAGTAATTAATTAAATTATTATAAATTTAATTAATTATAACATTACATTATTGTTAAATAACTACTAAATAATTATAAGTATTTATAACATTACATTATAGTATGATCACTTAATTAATTATAACATTACATTATGTATGCGTTTGATTTATTATTTTGGGTAGGATTTTGGGGATAGTATTGGATAATTGAATATGAGAGTATTACGAGGTAAAATTTAAAAATTTATAGAAAAACCGCCTAAGTTTGCTAATTTCATAAATACCCCAACATGTAAATTGACAAGAATACCCCCACCACCTGCAGTGCCAGATTCTGGCCACCACCGTCGGAATCTGGCCGGAAAATCGAGTTACAACACAGACCGGTCGGATCTGTGTCGTAACGAGTCGTTATGGCCTTTTCCGGCCAGATCTACGGCCTGCCGTGACCGTCGACGACCGAAAAAGGCCAAAACGACGGCCAAAGATATGACCGTCGTTGACCTCAACGACGGCCATTTTCGGTCGGCCGTGATGGATCTGGCCGGAAAAGGCCAGATCGGTGAACTTCCGGCCATTTATGGTCGGCAGGTTGGCCGTTGTATAGATTTCGGCTACCATCGACGGTGGTTGCCGGAATCTGGCGAGTATGGGTTGCGGGGGTGTTTTTGATAATTTTTAAACTTTTTTTTTTAAGGTGTATTTGATGAAATTAATAACCTTATGGGGTCTAAAAGTAATTAAAAAAATAGGGTAATATTCTTGGAATAACGTGCCAAACATTATTTGGAGAATAGGATCCAGAATCTGGATAAAAATAGTAAGCCAAACATAGTGTATAATTTAATAATTACTTAATTAATTACAATATTACTATATTATATTATAAACATTATTAATTTATAATATTAAATTTACAGGTTATGAGTTACATTGGGCACAAATGAATGAGTAATCAAAATTTGTTAGGGGTATATTTGTAAACTTTTAAGGTATTTTTGTCATTTTTTAAACTAATAGGGGGTAAAAAAAATTTACAGGGTACCCGGGAAAGGAACCGGAACCTGCATTTTAGGTTCCAATTCCTTGAATTGAAGAACCTGCATTATGTGGTTCTGGTTCCGGTTCTTTTTTTTGGGAACCTGCAATGTGCGGTTCCAGTTCCTATTCCCCGAGAAAATGCAGGGTACCCTGAACCGCTCACCCCACTTCCAGCATGTATCTCAAGTGTGATTTTTTTTTTTGCAATGATCACAATATATTTTACTCTTTTTTTATTTTCTCCCCTGGGGTTGAAATTGCGACTACTGGAACCTTGAGCATTATTTTTAGAACAGTAATCTATGAGGACTGTTGTGAGAGGGATGCACTTGGGGGACCACTTAATATTTTACCATCGCAATCAAGTTTTAGCCATTAGATTGCATAGATTGATCCTGGCCATCTGTTAGTTTATCTATACGAGCTCCTTTTTGTTGTAACCTTAAACCCTTCGCTTCTTCATTGTCGGCAAAAAAATTTCCAGCCATGAAAGCAACTCCTCCTTTGGATTCGTCATGAGCTGCCTGTTGATTTTCATCCTGCACAGTCAATTGATCAAGCCGGCAAAATTTTGGGGTTGTTGTAGTAGCAAGGACTTGAGTGCAAAAGGGAAGAAATCAATCGTTCAATCCCATTAGAAATTTTGTAACACGCTCCTGGTTTTTAATCTCTTGATATTGCTTTAGTGTTTTAGGTGGTCCCTGTAATGGAGTTTCGAAGGCGTCCAAATCGGTGCACAATGTCGAGAGTTTGTTAAAATATGATGCAACAGTTGAGTTGCCTTGCCGGATTTCAATGAGATTCTAATGCAGCAAAAACACTTTTGCCAGATCCAGCTTTCCGTGCATTTCCTTTATAAATCCCTATAGTTCTCTGGCATTTTTTGTTACTGGTAATCAGGCAACTACCTCCTGCGTTACACTGTTCGTCATCCATGATCGAACTAGTGTATTTAGTCATTCCCAAAATTTTTGGAGACTTGGTTATGATGACATGGGGACAGTGCCTTCAATGAATCCAAGTTTATCTTTGATGCTTAAAGCTCACCGAAAATCGCAAGCCCACGATGCATAATTCTTCGGTTCGATGAGGGGTTGTTATACTAGGACTAGATCTGGTCCATCCGACGATGAAGTGTACAAAGGGTCGTCGGGTTCTGGTCGGTTTGGATTGTGAAAAGGAATGAATTGGAAGGGAAATTGAAACGGGTTCTGACCCGGTTGATCTTGGTTTTGGGTCATAAAGGAAATGTGTGGCGTTTTGGAATTTTGGTTTATTTTAGAAGTTGGGATGAATGATCTTGAGATTTTTGGCTGGTTGTCTCCATTTGATTGAATCTTGGGTTGTTGGTTTGATTATGTATCTTGAGGAGTCTTTTGTTTTTTGTAGAGAAAAAAAAAAACAGTGACAGGAGAAGGATAGGCTGAATCAATTTGGAAGAGACAGGCAGAAGATCAGAGTGGGCTCTGATACTATGTAAAGAAGATTTGAGCTAAAGAAGACATAATTTAGCAGAGAAATAATTTACCAGAGAAAGCTTAAATACAAGATGTGAAGAAAAGAAGTTTGTATTTTATTTCTTGTGTATTTCCATGTACAATTGTTTTGTATTTGTATAAGAAAAGAATGTAACATAATGGAAAGAAAATATTTACCATAAAAACGAAATCTGTATGAAGAAGGAAATGTAATATTTGAGAATTGATTTCTATTTTGATTCCTCAATTCAAGCCTTCTTTCCAATATTTCCATAGCTTTTAATATGCATTCAATCATTCACTTTATGACACATCAATTTGTTCTGGAAAAAGGATTAGTTGATTTGTGATTTCTATTTCATTTTTGGTTTTTTTTTTCAAGAAATATATCAATCAAGTTATATTTTTTCTTTTTATATTCATTCTTTTCTAGTCTATAATTTATAGATTATATGGTACTCTCAAAGCTAAAAAAATAACAATTAATGCTACAAACCAATGTTTTAAAACCCGACCCGGCCTGACCCGTTCGGTTCAATCGAGGCCCGACCGGTGAGTCGGGCTAGGTGAGGCTTAAACCTAAAACCTGTTATTATGAGTCTGCCCAGTTACATCTGCGATTGGACTGGTGCACTATAGCACCCGCTGGTCCAACCGAATCTCGTCGCTTCAACCTTCACCGTCAACTGCTTAGTTTGTCGTCAACTGGGGTACCGTGAATCTCCTCCCATTTTGCGATCTTCTCTGTCCTCTCTTCACTCTTCTTCATCGCCAATCTACTTTGTTCATCTGTCATCATCGATCTCAGAGCTACACTGTTGTTCTTGTCTTCTTATTGCTTAGGAATTGTCGCCTCTTCCTCACATTTTCTTGATCTCAGCAGTCTGCTCTTCACACTTTCACAACATAGTTGACACTATTCATAGTCGAGCTCCACCTCTCTAACAGTCAACTGTCAACAGCAGCTCATCTTCACCAGCACCAGGTAACTGTCGCCTTCCTGATGTACATTCTAGCAACAAACCCTTAATTTTGTTTATTAATTGCTTTCCTTGGATATTCGGTCAAGTACTTCGAAAAGAGTGCTTAAAGTTTCCTTTCAAAGTTTTGGTTGAGCTAAAAATGAGTAGAATGTGCATGAAAATCTTTGTTAAGTTTGAGATTTCAATTTGCATGTAGCTTTAAGATTATGGCCTTTAAGTATTTAGAGCTTGTGTTGNTCTCAATAACAACATGCTGATCGGACCTAATTTTAATAATTGATTAAGGAATTTGAGAATTATTCTTAATTCCGAAAAAGTCGGGTATGTCTTGGAAGCACCCCTTCCACTTTCTTTGTCTCCTGATGCCACACCGCAAGAAAATGAAGTTTTCAATAAGTGGCAGGAGGATGACTTACGAGCTCGAACCTACATGCTAGCATCAATGAATGTTGAGCTCCAGGTTGAGCATGAAAAGATGAAAAGTGCGAATGAGATAATGATCCATTTACAAGAGTTGTATGGTGAGAACTCAGTGGTGAAGCAATACGAATTGTGTTTGACACTATTCACAATGAGGCTTAGGGAGGGAGTTGCCCCAGATGATCATGTTATGAAAATGAGTAATATTATAGGGCAATTGCGTACACTTGAGATTGTGATGCCACACAGTCTTGAGGGGAATTTGATTCTGCAATCCCTTCTACCAAGGTCCAGCCCTTCATCATAAATTATAATCTCAATAGGACTGAGCGCACTCTTGCAGAACTGTCAAATGAGATTCAACAGTTCTATAAGCAGGGAAGAAAGGAAAAGGGGCAAGAGGATGTTTTTGCAGCTTCTTCTAGTAAGACTAAGAAGAAGCAATGGAAGCAAAAGAAAGGTCCAAAAGTTGAACCACAGAAAAGGCCTTTTAAGAAGGATGCTTCTAAGACCGAGAAGGGCAAAGAAAAGTCAATGATAAAGGCCAGTGTTTCCACTGCAAGAAAGATGGACATTGGAAGAGGAATTGTCCTCTTTATCTGAAGAGCTTGAAGAAAGCTCCAGCAGGTATGCTCCATTCTTATGTTATAGAATTTGAATTAAATGTTAGTTCAAATGATCATTCCTGGATATTAGATTCAGCTGCTACATCTCACATTTGTGTTTCATTGCAGGCACTATGGAATAGTTCTGCACTGTTAAAAGGTGAAGTAATTTTGAAGATGGCAAACGGAGCAAAAGTTGCGACCGAGGCAGTGGGGACTTGCCATTTGACATTGCCATCAGGACACATTTTGTATTTGTACAGAACTTTGTATTTTGCCAAAGCAACTAGAAATCTCATTTCTATTTCTGTTTTATGTAAATCTAATTAAAAAAAACAGTTTAATAAAAATGAATGTCTAATTTATTTTGGAAATGAATTAGTTGGCAAAGCAATTAATACAAATGGTTTGTATGTTTTGGTAATGAATGATTATGACATAATTAATACCATTACAAATAAGAGATCTCGAAATGAAATTAATTCGAAATTAATTCCTCCCCATGCTGCTACATCCCGGTGGTTCTAGAAGTCGTCCTCTTAATTGTCGTCCTCGTCCAACTTCATCTTAAGCAGAAGCGGGTTCATCAACTACTCTCGAAACCAACACAGGCACATATCAACATTTGATGCATTTCGATAAGTTTTACAAGACAGAAAATGGAGTTCAAGTGAAGAAAGCAAGATGCAAGTATTGGAAATATATAAAGCTGATTCTGGTAATGGTACTAGTACTTTAAAAAGGCATGCTAATAAACATATTACTCAACATGGAAATAGAGAAACCAATCAAACTCAATAACTATATGGGTACACTTAGCGTTATATCTGATGTATATAGGGAACAATTAGCTTTATAATTGCTGCAACTGATCAACCTATTAATATGGCTGAAGATAATATTTTGAAAGATTATTAAAAATTCATTTTTTCCAGGATTTAAAAGTTATTCTAAAACTGCAACTAGAAATGATTTAATAAAATTATTTGGGAAAATGAAATTAGAATTAAAAGATAAAATACATAGTTGTCATGTTATGTGGCTCTAACAGCCGATATTTGGAGTGGTAGAGCTCACAAATTATATTTGTGTGACTAGTCTTATTTATGAACGAATGCAAATTAAATAAATCTTTATTGGATTTAGATTATGGATGTGGATCATAGTGGTCAACGAATTTATAATAAATTTGAAGTTTTAGAAGATTATGATTTTGTTAATAAAGTATAATTTAACTTTAGATAATGCAAGTGCTAATAGTAACAACTATAGTTTTTTTTTTAATTAATCATCATTTTTATGACAATTTGAAGTTTGTTCACCAACGCTGTGTATGTCACATTTTAATTTAATTGTGAAAAGTGGTATGAAAAAATTAGAAATAATATTGATAAAATTAGGATTCTTTACTTGGATTACTAGTAGTAATAAAAGAAATGCTCAATTTCAAGATGCTTGTATAAAATCAAATATGTCTCCTAGAACTTTTGAACTTTTGCATTAGACATGCCTGTTAGATGGAATAATACTTATTAATCTTGATTCATGCTACTTTATGAAAATTTAATTAGTTATTTTGTAGCAAATAATAGAGGCCTCATCATTTGTAGAAAATTAGGATTGGCATTAGCTAAAAAATTCATTCTTTCTTAAATTTTTTTCCCAATCTACTTTACATTTTCTGGTGTGTATTATCCTACTAATCTATCGGTAATATATACAATTATAAATATTTCAGATTTATTTAGAAAAATAGAAACAATGAAATTTTAGCGAAACCAATACGGCAATGGAAATTTTTTTAAAAATATTGGAAACTCATTCCTTTTCTTTATTGTTTAGGTGCTATATTTGATCCTATAATTAAGCAGCAGATTTAGAAAATGGTTTAGACACATTAACTGAAATTTACAAAACGAGCATATGCCAATTTGTTAGCGTTGCCCTAGGAATAAATCGTGTTATTGGTTTCAGGACATTATATCTTGTAAATGTATTTTGAATAAAAACAGTGTTCTAATTTCAAATGTTATTTTCTGCTTCATTATATTTATTATATTAATATCGCATGTGAAATGTCCGGATGACACAGATCTTCAAAGATCAAATCATCAAAGAATTCCCTACGCAAGTAATGTTAATTGGGCAATAACATTGCTATAGGCATGTTGAATTCTATATGAATATCATGTGATGGTATTTGTGTGTGATTATAAGAGTATGTCACTAGGGCATTAGCATAGGATAACGGTAGTGAACTGTTTATCGAATATGACCGATTACAATGAATCACATGGATTGTGTCAATGATGCATCGTAGGATCGTGCTAGTGTTCCACTTATCCTTAGACCTAAGACATCACGTTGGATTTACATAGGATGCATATAGTTCATATGGTGTATAAGCACGAGACTAGTCATCTCTTGTGTAATAACCGGTTTGGTCATATGTTATCCATGCGAGGACAAGTGATGGTCAAGATGGGATCCGTTAACTCAAAATAGTCCAATCTTGAGTTCCCAGATGAATGTCATAAACATTGGAAGGGAAATCTCTGGCCAGATGTATAATGAATGTTAGATGAAAAGTAGTTTCATGTTGACGAGTTCCATTGTATCGATTGACAATCGATTAAAGATTAAGTTAAAGGTTTTGACATACCATGAACCATTCTTAATCGAGATAAGATAACAGAGGGATTTGACTACATGTACGTATGATCAGAATAGGTTCATTGGAGTTTACACTTCATTGTGGTTTAGGGGTTATGGAACTTGCTAGACGTCTACCATAATCATGGGAGTTTCGATTATAAAGAGTTATAACAAAACATATCGAAATCCGATATTAGGCCCATGGCTAGATCACAGTGAACCAAGATGGTCACACATAAAACCAAGCTCAAGGAGGAGAGTAATACATATCATTAATCAGATTAATGATGTTCAAACGTAAACGGTTGCATCCAATTAATGTATTGGTGAGAAATGATTATCCATGGATAGCTAGCACTAACCAGGTAGTAGATTTAAAAATATTATTATTGAATTGAATTCAATGATGGGGGCAAAAGTACATTGGTTTTATTCCAAAGGGTTAGAATACTTAATGGAATTAAAATTTAGTCTAATTATGAATTAACCATAAAACCAAGGACTTGACATAAATGTTTATTCTCAATTTAATTTTAAATTGTTTGAGGATTTTAAATTGTTTGAGGCTTCCTAAAACAATTTAAATTACATTTTGTGCCCATGGTATATAATTAAGTATTATACCATTTTAATGAAATTGCAACAATTGAAAACAAAAAGCACTCTCACTCTCTCGGCTCTCTCTCATCTTGGCTTGGGTGGATTTCATTTTGAGTTTCTTCATTCTCTTTTGAGACTAGACTCCAAGTTCAACATCAAGCTTTTAATAGCAAAAGGAGTGGGTAATTTTCTATCATTTTCTTATTTAATGTCCATCATCTTGATCATCATTTTCTCTCCATTTCCATGTCCAAATGCATGAATCCCAACAATGGTATCAAACATGTTTAAATTCATGCATGCATGTAGCATTTTTGGTGAAAAATGGCTTGGTTTGGACATGAATATGTTGTTGCTTTAGATGCATGTTGAAGTATAGGTGTATTTGAATACAAATGATGATATGTGATATTCATGTTTAACATGCTTCTATGAAATTGATATTTAGAATACAAATTTCTTGTTCTTGAAGTCATATGTAGCATGCATGTTTGTTATTGCATCTTGATGCATTTTTGTTAAATATGAATATTCTCATTCATATGATACATGCATGTGTAATGTGAGTATGTTTGATGCAAAATTTGATGACTTTAAAAGGATAAATTCGGCCAAACATTATATGGATGCATAATGTACTTTGAATGCTTGTTTGAGATTTTATATATGATGTATATTCTATAAATGCATTTGAGTTGGATTGTATTTGATACAAGTTGGTTGATTCACTTTGAGTAAATAATGATGATCTAAATATTGTTTAAGTTTTTTTTGATGATGGTTAATGTTGATTGAATGAAGTATAATGGATTAAGGTGATATGCATGCTTGTTAATTCTTTGCTCATCACATGTTTTCTTTTGGATGGTGATTCAAGTAAAAATCGGTGCATGATCATAGGTTTGCAATTTTTAATTTTATTTGATTGAATGTGATGTGAGAAATTTTTTAATGTGATGGGTAAATATATTTTTTATAATATTATAGTGATAAATTATGCATGTACCTAGTGGTGGATCCAGCCACTGGCTCACCCTCAAATTTTTTTTTTTTTATATTGATATGTAAATTTATATATTTTGGCCCACCCTAACAAAATATTAATGGATAAAAAAATAATGTATAATAAATTTTATTTTGGCCCACCCTAAAAGAAATTTCTGGATCCGCTACTGCATGTACCCTTGGCTTAATCATGGCATATTTTATACATTTTGCATGAAATCCTTAGGATATATAAATGTTTCTTTATATTCATTTGATGGATAATATAATGATATTATAATTTAAGGGTAGTAAAATTATGCATGTACCCTTTGTTCAATCATGACCTATTTTTATGTATTATTACATGAAGTCCTTTATTTATAAATATTGCAACTTGCATAAATATTTATTTATATGCCCTTGATTGAATTAATATTTATTAATGTGATAGATGAATATTAATTAGGGGATGATCATGGGTTTATATTTATTTTTCCCAAAAATATTTGATATTTCGGTATGTAATATTCTTTCAACGGCTTAATAAAATTAATTTTATTATTAGTTTGTTATCCAGGCCTGCGTGTCTAAATTGGTTTATGTAATCGTACAACTGGACGGAGATGGAGATTTGATCAATCACCGGATGAAGATCCGCAAGGAGTAATAGAATTAGGTGAATAGTTTACCTAATTAGGATGTATTTTCAAAAACCCCCATGATCACCGCACCATGTTTTATATTTAGATGGATGCATTTGAATTAATGTATGTGATAAATGTAAAACATTTTTTAATCAAAGGTTAACCTAATATCTCCCTAACAAACAATATTAGATCCAAGTCTTCCATTATGGGCTAATTAATTCCTTGACATAAAATTAGAGATCCCAAGAATTCTATTATGTGATGCTAATTTTATGACATGAATAGTTGTCTTAGTTCTTGATAGAAATTTTCATATACCCAAGATTTATTTATGTGAGGTATCCAAAACTAGAGGCAGGAATGAATCATACCTTATATAGTGATATAAAAGGAAATAGTTTCCTACTTGTTAAATTTAATTAACCAAGATTTCTATTGTATGAGGTTTAATTAAATTTAATAAGAATTTGATTCCCCACTTGAAATTTATTCCAACGAAATTCCAAATCGTCTCTAGGGGAGTATGAGATTTGAATAAAATACTAGGAGCTAATAAGATTAGCATTAAAGGGTTTAAATTTTAAGACACTAATAAAACTTATTTTTTCCTTGTCGTCTCTTTTAGTATTTTGTGATATTTAGTTAGTGAAAATGAGCAATACCTGCTTTTTAAGGATCAACTTGTAACAATTTCTAGTCAAAAGCTCTTCAAAGATCCTTGGAAAATTGAATGAAAATTTGAGAGAATTGAAGGATGAAAGAGGCGGTGGAGAAGAATCAAGTGAAAGGGTTTCTAAAGCTAAACCTTTAATATCTCATATTTTCTCCACTCTTTCCCAATATACCCTTACTCCTTCTTTGAAATTCCACCTAAGACCTTTCATTCTTTGCAAAAACAACCCCATTCAAACTATTCTCCATGCAATTTCATTGCATTTCGCTCCCCACTTTTCCTGCTAATAAGGGGTAGAATGGTCATTGAGTCCCAAAAGAAAGAATTCTCTAAATCTCAAGGGACAATTTCAGTCGAGTCTTCGCTGCGGCAAAAACTCACAGCAGCTACACAAGGGTTGTAGCACTTCATTGCCGCGGCGAAGCTTCTTCTTCGCCCCGGCGAAGGCTGTAACAACAAGATTTCGCCAAGTCTTACAAATTTTCAAGGCAATCACTCAACCAAACCAATACACCCTTTCAACTAAGGGTAAACCAAGCAATACTAACAACATACAGACTCAAATAAGGATAAATCAACAAACATTCAAGCCATTCATCAAACCTTAACTACATACCTCAAGTGGGGCGTTACATGCGTGCAGCCAAACACAAGCGAGCTGCGATACCACGGGCACAACAAGACCATCAAAGCGAGCCGTGTCCGAGGTATGACAATTCTTCATCAAATCAAAACAGGCAAATCCAAATGTAAAGGGGGAAGAAACAAGCGGGGTATGTAATTTTTTATCCAATTGTTATCGGTGCTAAGCACAAGACTTAGATGATGCGGTGGCACTTGGAGAAGAAGCACTCCCAATATATGTAGTTCAGACCGTCCGATTCAACTTTAACCACACCCAGTAAGCAAATTCAAACTCAGCTCAATTTTAATCCACAATCTTCAACTCTCTTACTCTGGCAATAAAATGCACTGAAAGCATGAGAGGCAATAGGAAGTTACATAGTTGCTACGAACTCTCCTCTTTCTTTATCTGAAAATCTTATTTTGTTGAAATGACTAAACATGTTTTTTGTCCAGCATATAGCTCTATTAGTAGAGGTACAAGTAGAAGAGACATACTAAAACTTTATAATTAAATAAGAGATCAACTTAAAATAGGATTTGAAAATTTTAGGAATATATCTATTGCACTTACTTCAGACATATGGGCTGCTAAATCAAAAACAGTTTTTTTGAGTGTCACAATACATTACCTAAATCATAGTTGGCTTTTACAACAAAAATTGATAGGTTTTAAATCATTATATGCCAAACATAGTGTTGAGACTATTTCTTTTACAATTATTGAAGTTTTGCAATATTATTCATTAATTGAGAGAGCTGTGGCGCTAACGCTTGATAATGCAACTGTTGACACCGTGGTAATTTCTTTATTTGAAAAGAGATTGGATCCGCATGGTGACGACAAATTTTTTCACCAGAGATGTGCTTGTCACATCATCAATTTGATTGTTAAAGCAAGTTTAAAATTTATACATTCGAGGATTAAAATGGTGCGTGCAACTATTGGATTCATCACTGGTAGCAATACAAGATGGACTAAGTACGTAAAATATTATCACCAAGAGGAGTCGTCGATTCGACCACATAAGTTATGTACAAACATGTCTATCCGTTGGAACTCCATGTACTTAATATTGCAAAGAGCTATGCCAACCGCAAAACAAATTACAAAGTTCGTCATCAACTGGAAGAACTATTCGAACGAAGTCGTCAACGATGATGATTAGAGGTGGAACAAATGGGCCGGGTTAGATGGGTCAACCCTAACCCAGCCCGCATTAAGGTGGGTTCAATTTGGACCGCCTAAAAGGCGGGCCGGGTGCATATACCCCACCGGGCAGGCTGGGTTTGAATACGTCAACTTGGTGACCCGCCGGGTTACATTTGTTATTTTTTTTAAAAACCTTCCAACCCGCCGAGTTGGTAGTTTTCAACCCGGCAGGTTGGACGAAAAAAATTAAAAAAAAAAATATTTTTTTTTTGGCAAATACCCCTTTTACCCTTGAAATATAATCATTTTATAGCAGTTGGAGAGGTCTTTTCATCATTTTCTTTTCCCTTTTTTTTTTTCTATAAATAGGGTCTAAACTCTCATATTTTCTCATATCCCAAATTCTCTCATTCTCTTATTTTCTCTAATCTCTATCGAAATCTCTCAATTAATCTCTTTGTTGTCAATTTACTCTCATTTTAATTTTTATTAGTTTTTGCAATTTTCAATTCATATTTCCAAATTCCAATTCTCCTTCTTTAATTTTGTATTTCTTCTATATCAAATTTTTTTTTAACTACAATGGAAAGATATTTCCATCCCATCGATTTCGATGACGAAGGAAACTATCCTAGTCCCCCTGAATTTACTAACATAAATGCAGTAGATTCAAATAGTCCCGCTTTCCCAGTCTCAGAATCCGATACACCTCATAATATTCCCCCGATTCCTCCCCATGCTGCTACAGCTCCCGGTGGTTCTAGAAGTCGTCCTCGTAATTGTCGTCCTCGTCCAACTTCATCTTAAGCAGAAGCGGGTTCATCAACTACTCTCGAAACCAACGACAGGCACATATCAGACATTTGAGTGCATTTCGATAAGTTTTACAAGACAGAAAATGGAGTTCAAGTGAAGAAAGCAAGATGCAAGTATTGTGGAAATATTATAAAGCTGATTCTGGTAATGGTACTAGTACTTTAAAAAGGCATGCTAATAAACATATTACTCAACATGGAAATAGAGAAACCAATCAAACTCAAATAACTAATATGGGTACTAAATAGAATTATAATTCTGATGTATATAGGGAACAATTAGCTTTATATATTGCTGCAACTGATCAACCTATTAATATGGCTGAAGATAAATATTTTGAAAGATTTATTAAAAATTCATTTTTTCCAGGATTTAAAAGTTATTCTAAAACTGCAACTAGAAATGATTTAATAAAATTATTTGGGAAAATGAAATTAGAATTAAAAGATAAAATACATAGTTGTCATGTTATGTGGCTCTAACAGCCGATATTTGGAGTGGTAGAGCTAAACAAAATTATATTTGTGTGACTAGTCATTATTTTGATAACGAATGCAAATTAAATAAATCTTTATTGGATTTAGATTAATGGATGTGGATCATAGTGGTCAACGAATTTATAATAAAATTGTTGAAGTTTTAGAAGATTATGATTTTGTTAATAAAGTGATAAGTTTAACTTTAGATAATGCAAGTGCTAATAGTACAACTATAGATTTTTTTTTTTAAATTAATCATCATTTTTATGACAATTTGAAGTTTGTTCACCAACGCTGTGTATGTCACATTATTAATTTAATTGTGAAAAGTGGTATGAAAAAAATTAGAAATAATATTGATAGAATTAGGGATTCTTTAGCTTGGATTACTAGTAGTAATAAAAGAAATGCTCAATTTCAAGATGCTTGTATAAAATCAAATATGTCTCCTAGAACTTTTGAACTTTTGCATTAGACATGCCTGTTAGATGGAATAATACTTATTTAATGCTTGATTCATGCTTACTTTATGAAAATTTAATTAGTTATTTTGTAGCAAATAATAGAGGCCCTCATCATTTGGTAGAAAATTAATGATTGGCATATAGCTAAAAAATTTCATTCTTTTCTTAAATTTTTTTACCAATCTACTTTACAATTTTCTGGTGTGTATTATCCTACTAATCTATCGGTAATATATACAATTATAAATATTTCAGATTTATTTAGAAAAAATAGAAACAATGAAATTTTAGCGAAACCAATACAGGCAATGGAAATTTTTTTTAAAAATATTGGAAACTCATTCCTTTTCTTTATTGTTTAGGTGCTATATTTGATCCTATAATTAAGCAGCAGATTTAGAAAATGGTTTAGACACATTAACTGAAAATTTACAAAACGAAGCATATGCCAATTTGTTAGCGTATGCCCTAGGAATAAATCGTGTTATTGGTTTCAGGACATTATATCTTGTAAATGTATTTTGAATAAAAGACAGTGTTCTAATTTCAAATGTTAATTTTCTGCTTCATTTATATTTTATTATATTTAATATCGCATGTGAAATGTCCGGATGACACAGATCTTCAGAAGATCAAATCATCAAAGAATTCCCTACGCAAGTAATGTTAATTGGGCAATAACATTGCATAGTAGGCATGTTGAATGTCTATATTGAATATCATGTGATGGTATTAGTGTGTGTGATTATAAGAGGTATGTCACTAGGGCATTAGCATGGATAAACGGTTAGTGAACTGTTTATCGAATATGACCGATTACAATGAATCACATGGATGTGGTCAATGATGCATCGTAGGATCGTGCTAGTGTTCCACTTATCCTTAGACCTAAGACATCACGGTTGGATTTAACATAGGATGCATATAGTTCATATGGTGTATAAGCACGAGACTAGTCATCTCTTGTGTAATAACCGGTTTGGTCATATGTTATCCATATGCGAGGACAAGTGATGGTCAAGATGGGATCCGTTAACTCAAAATAGTCCAATCTTGAGTTCCCAGATGAATGTCAATAAACATTGGAAAAGGGAAATCTCTGGCCAGAGTATAATGAATGTTAGATGAAAAGTAGTTTCATGTTGACGAGTTCCATTGTATCGATTGACAATTCGATTAAAGATTAAGTTAAAGGTTTTGACATACCATGAACCATTCTTAATCGAGATTAGATAACAGAGGGATTTGACTACATGGTACGTATGATCAGAATAGGTTCATTGGAGTTTACACTTCATTGTGGTTTAGGGGTTATGGAACATTGCTAGACGTCTACCATAATCAGTGGGAGTTTCGATTATAAAGAGTTATAACAAAACATATCGAAATCCGATATTAGGCCCATGGCTAGATCACAGTGAACCAAGATGGTCACACATAAAACCAAGCTCAAGGAGAGAGAGTAATACATATCATTAATCAGATTAATGATGTTCAAACGTAAACGGTTGCATCCAAATTAATGTATTGGTGAGAAATGATTATCCATGGATAGCTAGCACTAACCAAGGGTAGTAAGGATTTATAAAATATTATTATTGAATTGAATTCAATGATGGGGGCAAAAGTACATTGGTTTTATTCCAAAGGGTTAGAATACTTAATGGAATTAAAATTTAGTCTAATTATGAATTAACCATAAAACCAAGGACTTGACATAAATGTTTATTCTCAAGTTAATTTTAAATTGTTTGAGGATTTTAAATTGTTTGAGGCCTTCCTAAAACAATTTAAAATTACATTTTGTGCCCATGGTATATAAATTAAGTATTATACCATTTTAATGAAATTGCAACAATTGAAAACAAAAAGCACTCTCACTCTCTCGGCTATCTCTCATCTTTGGCTTGGGTGGATTTCATTTTGAGTTTCTTCATTCTCTTTTGAAGAATCTAGACTCCAAGTTTCAACATCAAGCTTTTAATAGCAAAAGGAGTTGGTAATTTTCTATCATTTTCTTATATTAATGTCCATCATCTTGATCATCATTTTCTCTCCATTTCCATGTCCAAAATGCATGAATCCCAACAATGGTATCAAAGCATGTTTAAATTCATGCATGCATGTAGCATTTTTGGTGAAAAATGGCTTGGTTTGGACATGAATATGTTGTTGCTTTAGATGCATGTTGAAGTTATTGTGTATTTTGAATACAAATGATGATGGATATGTGATATTCATGTTTATTAACATGCTTCTATGAAATTTTGATATTTAGAATACAAAATTTCTTGTTCTTGAAGTCATATGTAGCATGCATGTTTGATTTATTGCATCTTGATGCATTTTTGTTAAATATGAATATATCTCATTCATATGATACATGCATGTGTAATGTGAGTATGTTTGATGCAAAATTTGATGACTTTGAAAAGGATAAATTCGGCCAAACATTATATGGATGCATAATGTACTTTGAATGCTTGTTTGAGATTTTATATATGATGTAATAGTCTATAAATGCATTTGAGTTGGATTGTATTTTGAATACAAGTTGGTTGATTCACTTTGAGTAAATAATGATGATCTAAATTTTTGTTTAAGTTTTTTTTTTTTTATGATGGTTAATGTTGATTAAATGAAGGTAGAATGGATTAAGGTGATATGCATGCTTGATTAATTCTTTGCTCATCACATGTTTTCTTTTTGGATGGTGATTCAAGTAAAAATCGGTGCATGATGCATAGGTTTGCAATTTTTAATTTTATTTGATTGAATGTGATGTGAGAAATTTTTTAATGTGATGGGTAATATAATATTTTTTATAAATATTATAGTGATGAAATTATGCATGTACCTAGTGGTGGATCCAGCCACTGGCTCACCCTCAAATTTTTTTTTTTTTTAATATTGATATGTAAATTTATATATTTTGGCCCACCCTAACAAAAATATTAATGGATAAAAATAATAATGTATAATAAATTTTTATTTTGGCCCACCCTAAAAGAAATTTCTGGATCCGCTACTGCATGTACCCTTGGCTTAATCATGGCATATTTTATACATTTATTGCATGAAATCCTTAGGATATATAAATGTTTCTTTATATTCATGTGATGGATAATATAATGATATTATAAGTTTAAGGGTAGTAAAATTATGCATGTACCCTTTGTTCAATCATGACCTATTTTTATGTATTTATTACATGAAGTCCTTTATTTATAAATATTGCAACTTGCATAAATATTTATTTATATGCCCTTGATTGAATTAATATTTATTAATGTGATAGATGAATATTAATTAGGGGATGATCATGGGTTTATATTTATTTTTCCCAAAAATATTTGATATTTCGGTATGTAATATTCTTTCAACGGCTTGTAATAATAATTAATTTTATTATTAGTTTGTTATCCAGGCCTGCGTGTCATAAATTGGTTTATGTAATCGTACAACTGGACGGAGATGGAGATTTGATCAATCACCGGATGAAGATCCGCAAGGAGTAATAGAATTAGGTGAATAGTTTACCTAATTAGGATGTATTTTCAAAAACCCCCATGATCACCGCACCATGTTTTATATTTAGATGGATGCATTTGAATTAATGTATGTGATAAATGTAAAACATTTTTTAATCAAAGGTTAAACCTAATAATCTCCCTAACAAACAATATTAGATCCAAGTCTTCCATTATGGGCTAATTAATTCCTTGACATAAAATTAGAGATCCCAAGAATTCTATTATGTGAGGGATGCTAATTTTATGACATGAAATTAGTTGTCTTAGTTCTTGGATAGAAATTTTCATAATACCCAAGATTTATATTATGTGAGGTATCCAAAACTAGAGGCAAGGAATGAATCATACCTTATATAGTGATATAAAAGGAAATAGTTTCCTACTTGTTAAATTTAATTAACCAAGATTTCTATTGTATGAGGTTTAATTAAATTTAATAAGAATTTGATTCCCCACTTGAAATTTATTCCAACGAAATTTCCAAATCGTCATCTAGGGGAGTATGAGATTTGAATAAAATACTAGGAGCTAATAAGATTAGCATTAAAGGGTTTAAATTTATAAGACACTAATAAAACTTATATTTTTCCTTGTCGTCTCTTTTAGTATTTTGTGATATTTAGTTAGTGAAAATGAGCAATAACCTGCTTTTTAGGATTCTCAATGACAACAAGTTGATCGGACCTAATTTTAATAATTGGTTAAGGAGTTTGAGAATTATTCTCAATTCCGAAGAGGATGGGTATGTCTTGGAAGCACCCCTTCCACTTTCTTTGCCTCCTGATGCCACACCACAAGAAAATGAAGTTTTCGATAAGTGGCAAGAATATGACTTACGAGCTCGAACCTACATGCTAGCATCAATGAATGCTGAGCTCCAGTTGAGCATGAAAAGATGGAAAGTGCGAGTGAGATAATGATCCATTTACAAGAATTGTATGGTGAGAACTCAGTGGTGAAGCAATATGAATTGTGTTCGACACTATTCACAATGAGGCTTAGGGAGGAACTTGCCCCAGATGACCATGTTATGAAAATAAGTAATATTATAGGGCAATTGCATACACTTGAGATTGTGATGCCATACAGTCTTGAGGTGAATTTGATTCTACAATCCCTTCCACCAAGTTTCAAGCCCTTCATCAAAAATTATAATCTCAATAGGATTGAGCGTACTCTTGGAGAATTGTCGAATGAGATTCAACAGTTCTATAAGCAGGGAAGAAAGGAAAATGGGCAAGATGACATTTTTGCAGCTTCTTCTAGTAAGACTAAGAATAAGCAATGGAAGCAAAAGAAAGGTGCAAAAGTTGGACCACGGAAAAGGCCTTTTAAGAAGGATTCTTCTAAGACTGAAAAGGCAAAGAAAAGGTCAATGATAAAGGCCAATGTTTCAACTGCAAGAAAGATGGATATTCGAAGAGGAATTGTCCTCTTTATCTGAAGAGCTTGAAGAAAGCTCTAGTAGGCATGTTCCATTCTTATGTTATAGAACTTGAATTAAATGTTAGTTCAAATGATCATTCATGGATATTAGATTCAGCTGCTACATCACACATTTGTGTTTCATTGCAGGCACTGCGGAATAGTTTTGCACTGTTAAAAGGTGAACTCATTTTGAAGATAGCAAATGGAGCAAAAGTTGTGACCGAGGCAGTAGGGACTTGCCATTTGACATTGTCATTAGGGCACATTTTGTATTTGTACAGAACTTTGTATTTTGCCAAAGCAACTAGAAACCTCATTTCTAGTTCTATTTTATGTAAATATGGTTACAAAATATAGTTTAATGGAAATGCATGTCTAATTTATCTTGGAAATGAATTAGTTGGCAAAGCAATTAATACAAATGGTTTGTATGTTTTGGTAATGAATGATTATGGCATAATTAACACCATTACAAATAAGAGATCTCGAAATGAAATTAATCCAAAATTACTTTGGCATCATCTATTAGGTCATATAGGAGATAAAAAGATAATCAGGTTAGAAGCAAATGGGCTTTTAATCCTATTGGGTTCAGAACCCTATCCAACTTATGAATCCTGTCTTCAAGGAAAAATGACCAAATCACCCTTTAAGGGTAAAGGGGAAAGATCCAAAGAATTATTAGAGGTTGTACATTCAGATGTATGCAGACCATTTAATGAAATGGCTCGAGGAGGTTTTCAATACTTCATTACCTTTACCGACGATTATTCTAGGTACGGGTATTTGTATTTAATGAAATACAAATCTGAATCCTTTGAAAAGTTCAAAGAGTTTAAGAATGAAGTAGAGAAACAGACCGGAAAGAGTATTAAGACTCTGCGATCAGATCGTGGTGGTGAATACTTAAGTACAGNGTTACAAAATACAGTTTAATGAAAATGAATGTCTAATTTATTTTGGAAATGAATTAGTTGGCAAAGCAATTAATACAAATGGTTTGTATGTTTTGGTAATGAATGATTATGACATAATTAATACCATTACAAATAAGAGATCTCGAAATGAAATTAATCCAAAATTACTTTGGCATCATCGATTAGGTCATATAGGAGTTAAAAGGATAATCAAGTTAGAAGCAAATGGGCTTTTAAGCCTATTGGGTTCAGAAACCTATCCAACTTGTGAATCATGTCTTCAAGGAAAAATGACCAAATCGCCCTTTAAGGGTAAAGGGGAAAGATCCAAAGAATTATTAGAGGTTGTCCATTCAGATGTATGCAGACCATTTAATGAAATGGCTCGAGTAGGTTTTCAATACTTCATTACCTTTACCAACGATTATTCTAGGTACGGATATTTGTATTTAATGAAATACAAATCTGAATCCTTTGAAAAGTTCAAAGAGTTTAAGAATGAAGTAGAGAAACAGACCGAAAAGAGTATTAAGACTCTGCGATCAGATCGTGGTGGTGAATACTTAAGTACATAATTTCGAGATTTTTTAAAGGAGAATGGTATAATATCCCAGTTGACTCCTCCGTATACGCCGCAACATAACGGTGTGTCTGAAAGAAGGAACCGTACTTTATTGGATATGATACGATCGATGGTAAGTTTTATGGACTTGCCAACGTCACTATGGGGATTTTCCCTTGAATCCGCTGTGCATATTTTGAATATGGTACCATCTAAATCTATTGAGATGACACCATATGAGATGTGGTATGGTAAACCTCCCAGTCTCAAATATATGAGAATTTGGGGTTGTCCAGCTTATGTCAAGATTGTCAGGACAAACAAGTTGGACGTTAAATCCAAGAAAGGTTAGTTTATAGGGTATCCCAAAAATAGTTTGGGATATTATTTTTACTTCGACACTGATCAACGAATTTCGATCAATAGGAATGCACATTTTCTTGAGAAAGAGTTCTTAGAAGAGAGTAGTGCTGGAAGAAAAATTGTGCTCTAGGAAGAGTCTAGGGAGCCTTAGACCGAAAATACTCAAATGGGTGGTCCCTCTCAAGAAACATTAATACCTGAAACAGTTTCGATTCGTAAATCATCTAGAGTATCTCAACCTCCAGAAAGATATGGTTTACTTCATGAAGAGATTTTTGAATCTATGATGATTGGAGAAGTCAGTCATGGGGATGATCCTAAAAGTTATGAAGAAGCGATATTAGATATCGATTCTGGAAAATGGCTAGAAGCTATGAAGTCTAAGATAGAATCTATGCATGGTAATCAAATATGGACTCTCGTTGATCCTTTAGAAGGAATAGTTCCTATTGGATGTAAATGGATCTTTAAGAGAAAGATTGACAAAGATGGAAATGTAGAGACCTACAAAGCAAGACTGGCTGCGAAAGGTTATACTAAAAAACAAGGGTTGGATTATGAGGAAACTTTCTCACCAGTCGCTATGCTTAAATCCATCAGAATTATGCTAGCCATAGCTGCACACTATGATTATGAGATATGACAAATGGATGTCAAAATAGCATTTCTCAATGGATTTATTGAGGAAAATATCTACATGCAACAACCTATAGGTTTTGTATCCAGTTCTGAAAGAAATAAAGTGTGCAAGCTGCATAAATCCATTTATGGGTTAAAACAAGCTTCAAGAAGCTGGAACATTCAGTTTGATGAAATAATCAAAACGTTTGGTTTTATAAAGAATCCGGATGAACCCTGTGTTTATAAATGGACAAAGGATCATGCAATCATNGATTATTCTAGGTACGGGTATTTGTATTTAATGAAATACAAATCTGAATCCTTTGAAAAGTTCAAAGAGTTTAAGAATGAAGTAGAGAAACAGACCGGAAAGAGTATTAAGACTCTGTGATCAGATCATGGTGGTGAATACTAAGTATAGAATTTCGAGATTTTGTAAAGGGGAATGGTATAATATCCCAGTTGACTCCTCCGTATATGCCGCAACATAACGGCGTGTCTGAAAAGAGGAACCGTACTTTATTGGATATGGTACGGTCGATGGTAAGTTTTACAAACTTGCCAACATCACTATGGGGATTTGCCCTTGAATCCGTTATGCATATTCTGAATGGGGTACCATCTAAATCTATTGAGATGATACCATATGAGATGTGGTATGGTAAAACTCCTAGTCTCAAATATATAAGAATTTGGGGTTGTCCAGCTTATGTCAAGATTGTCAAGATAAACAAGTTGGACGTTAGATCTAAGAAAGGTCAGTTTATAGGGTATCCCAAAAATAGTTTGGGATACCCTATAAACTGACCTTGTTTGGGATATTATTTTTACATCCATATTGATCAAAGAATTTAGATCAGTAGGAATGCACACTTTCTTGAGAAAGTGTTCTTAGAAGAGAGTGGTGCGGGAAGAAAAATTGTGCTCCAAGAAGAGTCAGAGGAGCCTCAGACCGAAAATACTCAAATAGGTGGTCCCTCTCAGGAAACATTAATACCTGAAATGGTCTCGATTAATAAATCATCTAGAGTATCTCGACCTCCAGAAAGATATGGGTTACTTCATGAACAGATTTTGAATCTATCATGATTGGAGAAGTCAATCATGGGGATGATCCTAGAAGTTATGAAAAAGCGATATTAGATATCGATTCATGAAAATGGCTAAAAGCTATGAATTCTGAGATAGGATCCATGCATGCTAGTCAAGTATGGATTCTCGTTGATCCTCTAGAAGGAATAGTTCCTATTGGATGTAAATGGATCTTCAAGAGAAAGATTGGCAAAGATGGAAATGTAAAGACCTACAAAGCAAGACTTGTTGCGAAAGGTTATACTAAAAAACAAGGGTTGGATTATGAGGAAACTTTCTCACCAGTCGCTATGCTTAAATCAATCAGAATTATGCTAGCCATAGCTGCACCCTATGATTATGAGGTATGGCAAATGGATGTCAAAACAACATTCCTCAATGGGTTTATTGAGGAAAATATCTACGTGCAACAACCTATAGGTTTTGTATCTAGTTCTGAAAGAAATTAAGTGTGCAAGCTACATAAATCCATTTACGGGTTAAAACAAGCTTCAAGAAGCTGGAACATCCGGTTTGATGAGATCATCAAAACGTTTGGTTTTATAAAGAATCCGGATGAACCCTATGTTTATAAATGGACAAAGGATCATGTAATCATATTTCTCATACTGTATGTAGATGACATACTATTGATGAGAAATGACCTTAGGATGATGACTGAAGTTAAGTTGTGGTTATCTAGAACTTTCTCCATGAAAGACTTAGGAGAAGCGACCTACATACTAAAAATTCGTATCTATAGAGATAGAACGAAAGGATTGATAGAATTATCCAAAAGATGTATATAGAAAAGATGCTGAACAGTTCGGCATGCAAGACTCCAAAAAGGGAATTTTGCCTTGCAGTCATGAAATTCATCTTTCAAAAGATATGAGCCAAAGACTGATTAGGAGTGTGAGCGGATGTGTGAGATACCCTATGCTTCAGGTAGGTAGTCTCATGTACGCTATGCATGTGCTAGGCTGATATTGCATATGTTATGAGTGTTACAAGCAGATATCAGTCTGACCCGGGGGAAAAACATGGTCAGCTGTTAAGACGATCCTTAGGTACTTAAGAAGAACTAAGGATCAAATACTAAGTTATGGACATTAGAGTTAAAAATTGAAGGATACTCTGATTCTGATTTTCAATCAGATGTGGATGATATAAAGTCTACATCGGGTCATTTTCATATGCAAGGAGGGAGCAATCAGTTGGAAGAGTTCTAAACAGTCAACTACTGCCGATTCCACTACTAAAGCTGAATACATTGCCGTTTCAGAAGCAGAAAAAGGAAGTTGTCTAGATGTGCAGTTTATGACTGAACTTGGTGGTGGTTCCAAACATGGTTTATCTGTAACGTACTGTGACAATACTAGTGCTATTGCACAGGCAAAGGAGCCAAGAGCACACAGAAGTCAAAACATATTCAGCGTAAATATCACTTTTGAGGTCTAAAGAATAAAAAGATAATCAGGTTAGAAGCAAATAGGCTTTAATCCTATTGGGTTCAGACCCTATCCAACTTATGATCCTGTCTCAAGGAAAAATGACCAAATCACCTTTTAAGGGTAAAGGGGAAAGATCCAAAGAATTATTAGAGGTTGTACATTCAGATGTATGCGGACCATTTATGAAATGGCTCGAGGAGGTTTAATACTTCGTTATCTTTACCGACGATTATCTAGGTACGGGTATTTGATTTAATGAATACAAATCTGAATCCTTTGAAAAGTTCAAAGAGTTTAGAATGAAGTAGAGAAAACAGACCGGAAAGAGTATTAAGACTCTGTGATCAGATCATGGTGGTGAATACTAAGTATGAATTTCGAGATTTTGTAAAGGGGAATGGTATAAATCCCAGTTGACTCCTCGTATATGCGCAACATAACGGCGTGTCTGAAAAGAGGAACCGTACTTTATTGGATATGGTACGGGGATGGTAAGTTTTACAACTTGCCAACGTCACTATGGGGATTTGCCCTTGAATCCGTTAGCATATTCTGAATGGGGTACCATCTAAATCTATTGAGATGATACCATAGAGAGTGGTATGGTAAAACTCCTAGTCTCAAATATTAAGAATTTGGGGTTGTCCCGCTTATGTCAAGATGTCAAGATAAACAAGTTGGACGTTAGATCTAAGAAAGGTCAGTTATAGGGTATCCAAAATAGTTTGGATACCCTATAAACTGACCTTGTTTGGGATATATTTTTACATCCATATTGATCAAAGAATTTAGATCAGTAGGAATGCACTTTTTTGAGAAAGTGTTCTTGAAGAGAGTGGTGCGGAAGAAAAATTGTGCTCCAAGAAGAGTCAGAGGAGCCTCAGACAAAATACTCAAATAGGTGGTCCCTCTAGGAAAAATTAATACTGAAAGGTCTCGATAATAAATCATCTAGAGTATCTCGACTCCAGAAAGATATGGGTACTTCTGACAGATTTTGAATCTATCATGATTGGAGAAGTCAATCATGGGGATGACTAGAAGTTATGAAAAAGCGATATTAGATATCGATTCATGAAAATGGCTAAAAGCTATGAATTCTGAGATAGGATCCATGCATGCTAGTCAAAGTATGGATTCTCGTTGATCCTCTAGAAGAAATAGTTCCTATTGGATGTAAATGGATCTTCAAGAGAAAGATTGGCAAAGATGGAAATGTAAAGACCTACAAAGCAAGACTTGTTGCGAAAGGTTATACTAAAAAACAAGGGTTGGATTATGAGGAAACTTTCTCACCAGTCGCTATGCTTAAATCAATTAGAATTATGCTAGCCATAGCTGCACCCTATGATTATGAGGTATGGCAAATGGATGTCAAAACAACATTCCTCAATGGGTTTATTGAGGAAAATATCTACGTGCAACACCCTATAGGTTTTGTATCTAGTTCTGAAAGAAATTAAGTGTGCAAGCTACATAAATCCATTTACGGGTTAAAACAAGCTTCAAGAAGCTGGAACATCCGGTTTGATGAAATCATCAAAACGTTTAGTTTTATGAAGAATCCGGATGAACCCTGTGTTTATAAATGGACAAAGGATCATGTAATCATATTTCTCATACTGTATGTAGATGACATACTATTGATGGGAAATGACCTTAGGATGATGACTGAAGTTAAGTTGTGGTTATCTAGAACTTTCTCCATGAAAGACTTAGGAGAAGCGACCTACATACTAAGAATTCGTATCTATAGAGATAGAACGAAAGGATTGAAAGGCTTATCCCAAAAGATGTATATAGAAAAGATGCTGAAACAGTTCGGCCTGTAAGACTCCAAAAGGGGAATTTTGCCTTGCAATCACGAAATTCATCTTTCAAAAGATATGAGTCCAAAGACTGATAAGGAGTGTGAGCGGATGCGTGAGATACCCTATGCTTCAGCTGTAGGTATTCTCATGTACGCTATGCTATGTACTAGGCCTGATATTGCATATGTTGTGAGTGTTACAAGCAAATATCAGTCTGACCCCGGGGAAAAATACTGGTCAACTGTTAAGACGATCCTTAGGTACTTAAGAAGAACTAAGGATCTAATACTAAGTTATGGACATTTAGAGTTGAAAATTGAAGGATACTCTGATTCTGATTTTTAATCAGATGTGGATGATAGAAAGTCTACATCTGGGTTCGTTTTCATATGCAATGGAGGAGCAGTCAGTTGGACAAGTTCTAAACAGTCAAGTATTGCCGATTCCACTACTAAAGCTGAATACATTGCCGTTTCAGAAGCAGAAAAAGGAAGTTGTCTAGATGCGCAAAGTCATGACTAAACTTGGTGTGGTTCCAAACATGGTTTATCTGATAACCTTGTACTGTGACAATATTAGTGCTATTGCACAGGCAAAGGAGCGAAGAGCACACTATAAGTCAAAACATATTCAACGTAAATATCACATTTTGAGAGAATTCATTGGAGCTAGAGAAATTTTGGTGCAAAAAACACCTTCAGCAGAGAATGTAGCTGACCTACTCACTAAAGTGATGACACAAAAGCAGTTGGACTATCATCTTTAGAAGATGGGTATTAGATACCACAACGATTGACTTTAGTGCAAGTGGGAGTTTTGTTAATGTATGCCTTAGGAACCAATCATGTTGTCGGTTTCAGGACATTATATCTTATGAATAAAAGAAAGAGTTATTATTTCACATGTTGATTTTCTGCTTCATTTATATTATATTATATTTAATATTGCATGTGAAATGTCTAGATGACACGGATCTTCAGAAGATCAAATCATCAAAGAATTCCCTACACAAGTAATATTAATTGGGCAATAACATTGCCTAGTAGGCATGTTGAATGTCTCCATTGAATATCATGTGATGGTATTAGTGTGGGTGATTATAAGAGGTATGTCACTAAGGCATTATCATGGATAAACGGTTAGTGAACTGTTTATCGAATATGACCGATTACGATGAATCACATGGATGTGGTCAATTATGCATCATAGGATCATGCTAGTGTTCCACTTATCCTTAGACCTGAGACATCACGGTTGGATTCAATATAGGATGCATATGATTCATATGGTGTATAAGCACGAGACTAGTCATATCTTGTGTAATAAGTCAGTTTGGTCATATGTTATCCATTTGCGAGGACAAGTGATGGTTAAGATGGGATCGGTTAACTCAAAATAGTCCAATCTCGAGTTCCCAGACGAATGTCAATAAACATTGGAAAAGGGAAATCTCTGGCCAGAGTATAATGAATGTCAGATGAAAAGTAGTTTCATGTTGACGAGTTCCATTGTATCGATTGGCAATTCGATTAAAGATTAAGTTAAAGGTTTTGACATACCATGAACCATTCTTAATCGGGATTAGATAGTGGAGGGATTTGACTACACGGTACGTACGATCAGAATAGGTTTATTAGAGTTTACACTTCATTGTGGTTTAGGGGTTATGAAACTTTGCTAGACGTCTACCATAATCAGTGGGAGTTTCAATTATAAAAAGTTATAACGAAACATATCAAAATCCGATATTGGGCCCACGGCTAGATCACAGTGAACCAAGATGGTCACACATAAAACCAAGCTCAAGGAGAGAGAGTAATACATATCATTAATCAAATTAATGATGTTCGGACGTAAATGGTTGCATCCGAATTAATGTATTGGTGAGAAATTATTATCCATGGATAGCTAGCACTAACCAAGGATAATAAAGGTTTATTAAATATTATTATTGAATTGGATTCAATAATTGGGGCAAAAGTGCATTGGTTTTATTCTAAAGGGTTAGAATACTTAGTGGAATTAAAATTTGGTCTAATTATGAATTAACCATGAAACCAAGGACTTGACAAAAATGTTTATTCTCAAGTTAATTTTAAATTGTTTGAGGCCTTCCCAAAACAAATTAAAATTACACTTTGTGCCCATGGTATATAAATTAAGTATTATACCATTTTAATGAAATTGCAACAATTGAAAACAAAAAGCACTCTCACTCTCTCGACTCTCTCTCATCTTTGGCTTGGGTGGATTTCATTTTGAGTTTCAAGAATTTAGACTCCAAGTTTCAACATCAAGCTTTTAATAGTAAAAGGAGTTGGTAATTTTCTATCCTTTTCTTACATTAATAAGTTAATGTTTTAATTGTTTGTTTTCTACCTTATGTCCATCATCTTGATCATCATTTTCTCTCCAATTCCATGTCCAAAATGCATGAATCCCAACACAATCAACTAGGAGAGGTAAGAGAGTGTCTTGCAAAGGTATATTTACAATATGAAAACAGGTATGGGAACCAGCAAAGAGGGGAAATACTCGAGGAAGTTGCATCAGAAGAAACAAATGAAGACTTCGACTCCTGGAGTACACTTAATAGGCCGAAGAGGACCCAAACCCAAAGCACAACCTCCTCTTTAGAAGCACCAACAACGAATGTACTGTCCTCTATGAAGGTACAAAGTAATGAGCTTCACTAATATTTGGGAACCCCCGAAGTGTTACCAGCAGATCCACAATAATAAGCCAACTTTGATGTCTTAGAATATTGGAAAACCAGAAAATGTATTTTTTTCGATATTATCAAGACCTGCCTTGGATGTTTTCTCTGTTCCTGTCTCAACCGTCTCATCCAAACAAACATTTAGTGCAAGTGGAAGAATTTTAAATGAAATGAGGAATAAACTTTCACAAAAAATGATTGAAGTCCTCATATGTCTTCGAGATTGGGAACGATCACACCATCAAGATCAATACGAGGTTGTCGACGATACTTTAATAGAATCATTTCAATTTTGTAATATAGATGATACAGATGAGGTAGATCCTAGTGAACCCCCAAATTAGTTGTTTTGTAAATTAATTGTCAATTATTGCACTCTTTTTTCCTTATCAAGTTTTTGTCCCATTGGGTTTTTCTTGGTAAGGTTTTTAACGAGGCAATAATTATTGTAATTTCTTATTTTATTTTTTGATATATGAATAAATCTAATTTTTCTTATATTACAATTTTACTGTATTAAAATTGAATTAATATTTGAAATGTTAACAAAAAAAAAATTTAATTTAATTGAATTATTGATATTTGAAAAGTTAACTAAAAACAATTACAAAGAAAAAATAAAAAAAATTATGGGCTAACCCGGTCCGGCCCGCATCAAAACCCGTCGGGTTAGGGTTGGTGGGCCGGGCTGGGCCAACCTTTTTGGCCAAGAGGCGGGCCGGGTTAGGCCCAGCCTGCCAATTGCTATAACTCGCCACGGGCCGGGCCGGACGGGTTATTTTTCCACCTTTAATGATGATTGGTCGGTTTGCAATGTTTTTCATTCATTTCTTAAAGTTTTTTATGATTCCACTAATAAATTAAGTGGTATTTATTATCCTACTACTAATATAGCGTTAGATATTTTACTTCAAATTCTAAAACTTTTGCTAAAGATAGATATGATGAAAATTTAAGCAACATTGTTTCACAAATGGAAACAAAATACTAGAAATATTGGTTAGATATTTCATTCTTATATAGATTAGGTCTTATTGTAGATCCTAGATTTATATTAAATGTATTTAAATGTATGATTACTGAGATAGGCCAACATTTAGATCATGACTATAGTTCTTATTTAATAAACTTTAACAAAAAAATTGGAAAGCATTTTTTTCTTTATATCAGACTAGGTACAGTGGAACGCCCAACAGAGACGACTAGCGGGACCCTGATAAAGACATTTATCAATAAGGATCGAGTATGTGAACGTATATGGAACTCAGTAGTAGTGGTGGTAGAACACTAAACAAAGCATAATTTTCCATAATAACCTCAAGAAAAGCATTTAATTACCTTTACAAGAACATAACCAGCAGCTATTACTGCAAATACAACTATAAATCAAATAAACAGTCCACTTTCCCAGCTGTTAGCAGTAACCTACAACATGCACAATTGAAAAGAAAATGATCCAAATTACAAGGAAGAATCAATAACAATAAAGCAAGAGTAATAATAAATGATAAATGAAAAACAAACTAATTCACAGTGTAAGGAGTCTTAGTCAAAGTTAAATGGAGATAAACATACGAGCAGTGTCCAAATATGCAACAGCAGACATGGAATTTGTGCGTCACATTCAATATTTTTTTCTCCTTTGTCAATAAAGTGGCAAGTAGTAAAATGAACTATAACTTTAGCAGTGCGCTTTGAAACTAATGATAAATTTGGCTAGCATTAATACTGTAGGTCGTCAAGTTTATCACATCTAGATTTATTAAGAACTATGGATCTACCAATATAGGATGAAGCTAAAGTCAATGATCATTTATCAATGAAGAGTCAAATAAGTAAATTGCCAAAAAGATTTTTCAAAACTTTTATATATCAATGAAGAAATCAGTAAATCTCCAAAGAGAGCTATCAAAACTTGCCCAATAAATTAAAATGCTATACTTTTTTTTAATCAACAGCCAATGGGAGTGAGAACCAGAATGCGACTATTATAACAAATAAGAACTTAGAAAGGGGAAAAAACCGTAAAAGATCCAATAATAATTAAAGAAATTNTATGGATCTACCAATATAGGATGAAGCTAAAGGCAATGATCATTTATCAATGAAGAGTCAAATAAGTAAATTGTCAAAAAGATTTTTCAAAACTTTTATATATCAATGAAGAAATCAGTAAATCTCCAAAGAGAGCTGTCAAAACTTGCCCAATAAATTAAAATGCTATAAACTTTTTTATTTTAACAACAGCCAATGGGAGTGTGAACCAGAATGCGACTATTATAACAAATAAGAACTTAGAAAGGGGAAAAAACCGTAAAAGATCCAATAATAATTATAGAAATTTGTTTAAATTTGATTTATTTGTAATTTAATTCGTTTATTGAACTTTTATTTATTATTTTTGTATCCCAAAACATCCCTAACAGGGTCGTGCCTAATTTTGTCAGCCCTAATGGGGTGGATTAGGGTATTCATTAAAGAGGTGGGCATGGACATGAAAGTCTTAGTCTCCAACCCAACTCCGTCCCATTGACATCCCTAGAAGCGAATTAGATTTTAAAAATCACAAATTTTATGGTTTCCATAATTACTAAACGACATGTACTGAAAAACATTTCTTGTGTTTGCAATTCTTACCGGTTGCCTAATTTGTCTTTATATGGGTTTATAAAGGAGAACACTTCTCTCTTGTATGGAGAAAAGAATTAAAGAAATTGCATAGAAATTGTGAAGGAGAATCATCTTCATTTCACAGCTTCCTCGATCATTCATTCTCTGGTCAGAAAAGAACCCACTGAATTTCTACACTGCATTAGGCCAAAAGACACCCACAAAGAATAATACAAAGTACTCTTTAGAAAGATATTATACAGAATATATTGATATAAAATTGGATAAAGTAGGGCAAATAGGATTATGATAATGCAAAAGCAGTAGTTAAAAGACAAAACTACCCTTTCTTTCTCATATAGTTGGCCAACACATAGAACCACCACTAATTTCATCTCAAGTGTTTTTCATTTTGCTTTTAGACCAGTTGCTCTCGAAAAAGTAGATGATTTGATCCTCTCTTTCAAGACTTCTTCATCTTTCCATTCAATTTCTTCCTTCTTAATCCATGGATACTGCTCAGTGGCCACAGGTAAAGACCACCTTTTTTATTTTTTTCTCAACTTGAAATCATGATATTTTTTTTTTTTTTCTTTTAAGTTGAGATTTTCAAGACCAATTAGAATATATTTTTAGCTTTTTGTTTTGATAATTTTCTTGTTGATTAACCGATCTATCTCTCTAAAGTTTACTTTTTTCCATGAAGATGATGTTCAGCCCCCACTAATATTTCAATTTTCTGTTGCTGTCTTTCCTTCAAGATCTGTCATATGTTGTTCATGAAAGTAGTACTCCACTTTTATTCAATTTTTTTTTCTTCTTTTTTCAACTATCTGATAAAGGACCCAGAAAGTTGTTATAATTTGTTTTTATTGCCGTTGCAATCTTCAAAGTGTAAAGCAACTTCCCTTGTTTTTTTCCTTTTACACTTTATCTCTTTCTCTACAAATTATTTTGTTTGATCATCAACAAAACTTATGGCTTTTTTCCCTTTCTTTTTCTTTACTCTTTTCTCTTTTTGTGAATATCAGGGAATTGGGTTAGTTAATAATCCTATGGAAAGTTCAAGGTCTTTAATGGAGAAAAGAGCAAGACCACAGAAAGATCAAGCTTTGAACTGTCCTAGGTGCAATTCAACCAACACCAAATTTTGTTACTACAATAACTACAGTCTTTCTCAGCCAAGATATTTCTGCAAGACTTGTAGGAGGTACTGGACTGAAGGTGGATCTCTAAGAAATGTTCCTGTTGGTGGAGGATCAAGAAAAAATAAAAGATCTTCATCTTCATCAACATCACCAGCTATATCAAAGAAACTTGCTGATTTTACCCCACCAAATTTCCCTCAGTCTGCTTCTCAAAACCCTAAGATCCATCAGGGTCAGGATCTCAACCTTTCTTATCCTCCAAGTGATCAAGATTATCAAAACACTAGTACAAACTCTTCTTCAATTCCTGCAAGGGGGTTTACTGCCTTTATGCCTAATATTCCAGCTAATTCAGAGTCTAATACAATATTCCCAGCTGGGTTTCCATTGCCAGAATTCAAACCAAGCCTAAATTTTTCAATTGAAGGATTTGAAAGTAGTGGGTATGGAAATGTTCAAGGAGCGCAAGCAACGGGTGCAAGACTTTTGTTTCCTGTGGGGGACATAAAACAGCAGGTTGAACTGAATAGAGGGCAAGGGAATCATCAGTCTGCTGGGTATTGGACTGGAATGTTGGGTGGAGGCTCATGGTGAAATGAATAGTAAAGAAAGTGAATGAACAAGAAGAAGTAGGTGTTTCAATTTGATTTATCTTTTTCTTTTTCATTTCACATTATGAGTGACTTTGTTAAGAGTTGTTGATGATAAAAAAACTAACACATAGGATTACATGCATCTTGTTGGTTTTCTTAGTTTCTTCAGTTTCAACTCTGGGTTTTAGCACTCTCCCTTTATATACAATTTGCTGAATTGTTTCTTTGCTGGCTGCTGTGTGATCATTTGGAGACTTGAAAAGAAATGAATTGTAATCATAAAACACTGTATAAAAAGAAAACCAGATACCAAATTAGACTAAAATCTCCAACTTCTTGAGCTTCTATTCCATGATTTTATGATTGTTAATAATATTATATGCAAGCAGAAAAAATCTAGAATATAACGAGGATATTACTACCCTTTGATAATTCTATATCACTTGTAAATTTTGTCTTTCTCTTATAATTTCAAATTAGTTATGATAGATAGTTATTGAATGTAATAACCATTTGCATATATATTATCTGATGATATCACATCAATAATATCACGATAGTATCATACATCAAGAGTAGTAAAGAAATCAAATGATAGTGTTTAATTTTTGTTAATAATTTAAAAATTGGAGTTTGAGATAAATGGGTTTGACTGGTAATCAGTTAAATGAGTAGATTCTTTAATATTGCTTTAGCTCAAAGTCAGTTGGAATGATGGGTGTGAATCCTTTACAGCAAACTTTTACTTTCTTTTTGGTTGCCAACAGGTCAGAAGTGTCAGGTCATATCAGCACTATCTATAAGTCTTGAGATTCTTTTCTCACATAATTAAAAACAAAATTTGATGAAGAAATTGCAAGTAGGATAGGATCTCAAAGATTTAAGAATACCTTGATGAGTTACATAAAGATGTATTAGGTATGACCCCATCAACCATACCTTCACATGCTATCCCACTTTTAACAGAATTTCATTGCAGCCTTTACATTTACGCTATTATCACCTCATACATTCTTATTTCAGAACTTTTGGAGACCAGGTATTTTGTTTTTCTTACTGAACCTTAAAAAAAAACTCTCTATTAACATGGAGTTTTTTACTATTGAGTGATTTTAAACCATTTGTATTATGAAAAAAAAAAAAAAAATCCTATTTAGAAGGCTTCTTTATTGAATGTCAGCAACAAAAACTATTAGAAACTCTTTGAGAGAGCAATTTTTATTTTTTTTCCAATTTAAGGGCGGTTTTATTAATTTTAAAAAATAATGGATAATCTCTCCTAATTTCCCAACTACATATACTCCCCCATATTAATATTTTTTCTTTCTTTTATATATTTAAAGACAAAAGAAGCTCTTAGCTTGACTGGCACTTCCCATCTTTAGTTCTTCATGGGACCTACAAACATTCCTCTTGATAATCGTGCTTAAGAATTAACATTCATAATAATCTCTACCACTTGTCAAAATCCTTTCAGATCCAAACTTTGCTTTTAATTTATTATTATTAAAAAATAGTAACCAGTACATATGAAACATGGAGTCCCCATTTATGATAATTTATTACTATTATTTTGTCTAATGTGTCCACCATTAACCCTAATTTTTAAAGCCGTGAATGAAGGAGCACCACCCCATATTGGAAGTCCTTTTCATTCTTGCCAAACTTAGGTATCAACTCTGTTCATTTTACTTTGCTTCTTTTTTTCTTTTGTTCTTCTAATTTTGTTTTTGACATGGGGCTTAGGTGTTTCTATATATATCTATTCCATATTCACTTCTGATTCTGTAGTGTCGGTGATAATTAGTTAAAAAATTTCAGGCTTTTTTTTTTTAGTATATTTCATGGCAAAATGTGGATTAGGGTTTTTATACGGAATATCAAAACTACAGTATGTTATGCTTTGAAAAAAGTGCATGCTTTTAGTTTTTATTGATTACATGCATTAATTCAGTGCTTTTAGTTTTTATTCATCACATGCATTCACTTATTTTACTCAAAGTTTTTACTTCTTTGCTCAAATCGTTTTGGGAGCGTTCGCTCTGGCGTCCCAATGTCTAACACATTCGTTTGGGAAAATAACTTTTTATTCACGCCTTCTACATTAGATAAATACTATTTAATGTTAATGTATAATCTGAATGTCAATGTTAGCTTTTGGCGTTGGGATCTGCATTGATGAAGACAAAGTTTACAATGGTGATTGTGCAAACTACAGATCAAATCAGTCAATAGAAATTTGTATATAATATTTATGATTAATTATTTTCAAACTTAAAAGAGAGAAAAAGAAAAAGTAATGAAAAGCAATTATCTAGTTAATCAAATATTATTAAACAATAACTCATTATCAAATTTAATACTTATTGAGACACGGCTTTAACCAAAGACTTAAGGGTCAAGTTGATGGTTCTTTTCGTTAATTAATACAAAAAAAATTAAAGGGAAAAAAATCGTTGATCATGGTTTTTTTTTTAGCTTTCGCAAAATGTCAAAGATTTAAAAAAAAAAAAAAAAAAACATATATATATATATATAAACACTGTAATAAGCTTTGTCAATATAGACGACAGCCCTCTCAACTTAAATGTGTAGGGACTAAAAGTTATAATCTTATCCGAAATCAGTAAAGTAAAGTAATAAGTTAAACACGTTAATCTCATTTATTGTCATAATCATGTAATTAATTAGAAGTGTTATCAATTATCTGATGACTCACTTCTATAGAAAGAAATTCGTGTTGGTAAACAGGTATCAGCTAAATCAGTTCTAGATTTATTTTGTTGACTATAAGAAGTAGATTTCACATTTGGGATTTACATAATAAAAACTCTAGAAACAATGTTATATTTCTGAAAATTAATTTTCGTAAGTCAGTCAATAAACAAATAATATTTGTTATTTCAAAGCCAAAAGGAGTAAATATTTCATTAAAATTGGGGACATTAACCCAAGAGTTGTCTATTTTAACTGGTGGAATTAATGCTCCTTACAAATTTTTTTTTTATTTGTTCTTACCTGGGTAAATTTTAACTTAAAAAATAATGAGAAAACACCAGCCAAAATAGAAATTGATGAATAGGTTAATTTTAGCCACCCAACTAGCGTCGGCATCAGATAAAAGTAGCTGATATATAATCTGAGGTAAAGTTACCTGGATTCATTAGCGGATTTTACGGTAATTAGACATCAAAGGTTTATTTATTTATTTATAATCATAATACTACAGTAAATTAAAACTTATTGTAGAGTTTATCTAGATTTATTAACTGCTTTTATGGTAATTAATGGCACTATCAAAGGTTTATTTATGACCATTGTTATGCCTTAAAAGGTAAGGCTGATGTGGAGTCTTGTCAGCATGGGATAGTCAGAACTTGGAAAGGTTCTGCGACCGTTCAGACGTAGCCATGTCGCATAATGACGTAAGTGGCACACCCTTGTCAGTGCAGTTGGTGAGTGCTAGGTTAGCAGATGGTTGGAAATCGTCCACATGTCCAAACCCTGCATAAGTCGAGGAAATCGCTCAGACAGGTGAGCAATGGAACGTAGAGAATGATTTACACGGTACCCATCCACTCGCAGATTTTGTAATCATTACCTTGGTTCAGTCCACTATAAATAGAGGCATTCCCTCTCATTTGCGGGATTGGCTAATTTTACGCTAAAATAGTTTACTCTCTCTCTCTCTCTCTCTCTCTCTCTCTCTCTTATATTCTCTTTAAGCTGTAACTCAGCTCGCTTAACGCGACCTGACCTTAGTCTCATTAATACAATATCAGTGGACGTAGGATTCACTTTTGAGCATCTGAACCACTTTAAACATTGCCTTTCACCCTTTATTTAACTAAACATTCACATATTGCATGTGACTTCTAAGTCTGCTTAGCATTTCTCATGTGCGAGTAGTTGGTGTCAAAATCAAGCATCAATAGTTTTAGCGCTAGAAGGAGACCCTGATTTATTACCTACTCTTCATCAGAGAAATCTCTGACTAATCGGTCCCACAATAGCAAATGGCTCGCGATTTTGAATCTGAGCGAACCGATCATGGAAATGAAGAAATCCCCCAGATCCAAGAGGACACTTCCCCCGAAATGCCGCCAGTCCAGCAAAATATCTCTGGGGATATTCCTTCAAGCTCGCAGCTCAACCCAACCGTCATGAGTTACCTGGAGAGGTTCAATAATACTCTTCAAACGGTCTGCCAAAGGCTAGACCGATTGGATCGGGTCATGCCACTCGAATCCAATGAGGCGGTGCCACTGCCGAAAACGCCTGCAGGTCGCGTGAAAGTGCGAAAAAGGGCAAAAGCCTATACCGCGAGCACTGTAGTGCGTCAGAGAAAGGGAAAACAAGTGGCACACAGCGGAGCCAAAGGCTCCGAAGGACTAGCGAACATCGACCGTGCCCCTGGTAGAATACCCATGGCATTGCGACTCGAGACATGTCGTAGCATGAGCTGTCCTGCACCACGTCGTACTCCCACTCCCACCAAAGTGCAAGGCGGGGAGATTCCTAATATTGCCAAAAGGACGACTTTGATCGTCATCGTGCAGGGGATTCCTATCGTCTATGGGTAGGTTCGTACCACTACAGAGGTCGAAAAGACTATCCGAATCACTCGATGCAATCACACGACTCTAGCCATCGTGTGCCAAGATTGGCCGGAGCTCCCGACCAAGGTGAGGAAGAGTCTGATTTACGGTCTTTCCTTAACCACAACCGTGAGGGTCGAACCCACGTTGCGGAAAGTGATCCCCAGGTAACTCCGCTGCCTTAGATTGAGGAGCTATAGCGAGCTCTAGATCAGCTTAAGGCTCAGTAGCATGAGCAAGGGCAAGTCGTAGAGGCGTCTCCATTTTCTCCGGTAGTATTAGCTGCCCCTCGCCCATCAAGATTCAGAATGCTCGACATGCGAGCATTTGATGGGAATTCCGATCCACATGATCATTTATACGAGTTCAACGACCTCATGGAACTCCACCAAGTCTCTGACTTAGCGAAATGCCACTGTTTGGTAGTAACCTTAACTGCTCATGCCAAGTGATGGTTTAGGTCACTCCCAGTAAGGTCAGTTAGCTCATGGCCTCAAATGAGCTTGACATTTATGAGGCACTTCCAGGCGAACATGAAGTTTTCAATACCGCTGAGCTACCTAAGCAATATACGGCAAGAGAGGGATGAATCCCTCCAATCTTATATAGATAGGTTCCATGGGGAGCTCCACAAAGTGGCTCATACTCCCGAAGAGTCTGTTCGGACTCTCATCATTGCGGGAGTTCGTCCGCAGACAGACTTATGGAAGGAACTGCAATCTAAGGATGATGTTTCCCTCAATCACTTCTACAACCTTACTGAAAAGTACCTCCGCATTGAAAACTCTGTGGTTACACTCAACCGCCATGACCCCGGTCCTTCGGGCAGTGCTTCCAATCGAGGGGAGAACAGGAGGGCTAATCGCAGAAGGGCTAATGATGATCAGCAAAAAGGAAAGAAACAGCGGTACGAGCCCAAGAAATCTTATGCACAAGTTCCCCGTCACGATCACGACAAGAGTCAATACACACCCCTGAATGCCTCGGTATCTGGTATTCTAGATAAATTAGAGAAGGTCGGTTTGCTCAGAGAGCCTAAGCCTATGAAGAATCCCACGTCAGCCAGAAACAATAAAAAGTACTGCCATTATCATCGGGATAATGGGCACCACACCGATGAGTGTCGGGCCCTCAAGCAAGCAATTAAGGACCTCATTAAATAGGGGCACTTCAAAGAGTATGTTGATGACTCAACCCCCGTTCAGGAGAAAAATCAAGAGGAACCAGGGAAGAGACGTCATGGTCGCAAAGGTCTCTACTGTGTGGGGATCATCTTTGGAAGGTCACACCTCACTGAAAATTCTCGAGGTGCCCAGGAAAGGTATGCTTGCGCAGCTCATCATGACCCCATAAGTGTGATAAGCACGACGTCGCGACCCGCCACAGTTCGAAGGGATGAGGAAATCACCTTCTCCGAAAAAGATGCGGTGTGATTGCATCATCCCGACAACGATGCTCTCGTCATTGTGCCTGAAATAGGTCAGTGCAAGGTCCACAGAATGTTGGTGGACAATGGAAGCGCCGTGAACATCTTGTTCCAGCGAGCATTCGAGAAGATGAAACTGGACGAGGCATATCTGAAACCCGCCTCTATCCCTCTATATGGTTTCACCGGGGATCATTTGATTCCTAAAGGGACGATCTCGCTCCAAGTCACATTGGGAGAGATCAATGAGATGACCAAAATGACTAAGTTCTTAGTAGTGAACTGTCCATCCGCTTTCAATGACATCTTGGGACGACCTCTACTACGAAACTTCAAAGCAGTCACTTCAATCTACCATCTGAAGATGAAGTTCCCCACCCCGACGAGGATAGGGGAAGTAAGTGGATTTCAACACATATCTCGCGACTGCTATGTAAGGGTAGTGTAAATGACATGCAAGGGAAAAAGAACTCCAATCGGTATCCTTGAGTAAGCAATGACGATCAGCAGGATCGAGCCACAGCCTGACCTAGTTGAGGATAACTTAGATCCTCGTATCTAGGAATGCCCTGGCAGTGAGCCGATCGAGGACCTATCTGAGGTGTCGGTTGATCAAAGAGAGCCAAGTCGAGTGTTGAGAATCAGAAGTAATCTCTATCCTCAGTTCGCCAATGACCTGACAAGTTTCCCCAGGGAAAATATCGACTTATTCGTATGGACTCGCACCAACATGGTCGTGATCAGCCCGAATATTATATGACATGCCCTGAATATTATTAGTGCGGTCAGGCCGGTTCACCAGAAGAGAATAGTAATGGACCCCAAGCGATATGCTGCCTTGAAAGTTGAGGTAGATAATCTCCTCTTAAACGGATCCATCCGAATGGCACTTTGCCTGAGCTGAGTTGCCAACTCGGTCTTAGTAAAGAAGCCTAATGGCAAATGGCGGACCTACGTTGACTTTACCGACCTGAACAAAGCCTGTCCGAAGGATAGCTTTCTCTTACGGAGGATCGACCAGCTCGTTGATGCCATCTCCGGGCATGAGCTGTTGAGTTTCATGGATGCATACTCGGGATATAATTAGATTTCGATGTACGCACCGAACGAAAAACATATCTCATTTGTTACAGATCGGGGGTTGTATTGCTATAAGGTTATGCCCTTCGGCCTAACGAATGTTGGGGCGACTTACCAACGACTGGTTAACCGAATGTTTTCCGAACAGATCAAAAAATCGATGGAAGTCTATATTGATGACAAGCTGGTCAAATCGCATGTCACTTCAGATCACATAGCACATCTCGCTGAGATGTTTGGTATACTCCGAAGGTACATAATGAAGCTCAATCCTCTCAAGTATTCGTTCGGAGTATCCTCAGGAAAATTCCTAGGATATATGGTTAACTAGAGGGGAATAGAAATCAACCCTGAAAAGATTCAAGCCCTCCTCGATATGAAAAACCCGACCAATTGAAAACATGTTCAGAGTCTCAACAAGAGAATAGCGGCTCTCAATCGCTTCATATCAAGGGCAACAAATCGCTGCTTGCCGTTTTTCAATATACTCAAGGCCAACAAAAAGTTCGAGTGGACTCTGGACTGCGAACAGGCTTTCCAGCGCATTAAAGAACACCTCGGAAAGCCACATCTCATGTCCAAGCCTCTCCCTCGGGAGATTCTTCTTTTGTATTTGTCCATCTCTCAACATACAGTCAGTGCAGCCTTAATTCGGGAAGAAGACAGAGTCCAATGACTGGTATATTACGCGAGCAGGCGACTACTGGATGCTGAGATACGGTATCCAAAGATGGAGTAATTAGCTTATGTCCTGCTAATTGCCTCCAGGAAGTTGCGACCTTATTTCCACGTCCACACAATCCATGTATTGACCAACTATCCGCTTAAGCAAATCCTTTAGAAGCCAGAAGCTTCAAGTAAGTTGCTCAAGTGGGCGATGGAACTAAGTCAGTTCAATCTGCAATACAGACCGAAAGCAATCATTAAAGGACGGGCTGTTGTTGATTTCATCTCGGAGTTTACATACCAATCGACTCAAGAATCCGAGCAACAGGCTAGTGAAGTCACCCAGAAAGCTGTCCAAAATCTATTGACTTGGAGCCTCTATATCAACGGTTCCTCGAACAGGAGGAGGGTCAGGGCAGGCCTTCTTCTCCTTAGTCTCGAAGGGACTCGTATCCACGGTATTCTTCGGTTTGGGTTCAAAGCGACCAACAATGAAGCCTAGTACGAAGCATTGCTTGTTGGTCTGTGGTTGGCCAAAGAAATAGGGTTGACCGCAATCAATATTCACAGCGACTCCATGCTGGTTGTTAACCAGATCTTAGGGGAATATCAGGCTAAGGAAGAAAACATGGTCAGTTATCTAAAGAAAGCTAAGGCAGCACTCGAGTCTTTCAAGCATTTCACGATCACGCAGATTCTGAGAGATAGTAATTCTGTCGCAGATGCCTTGGCAAAAACATCCTCGTCGTTGGACTCAGATGCACCAGAAAGTATTCCTGTTCGGTACATAGAGATCCCTAATATCAGTTCCCCTGAACAGGCTGTGGCTGTAACGGAATCAGTTTCCTGGATGACCCCAATTATTCAGTATCTTCAAGATGGGACCTTGTCCAACGACAAGATCGAGGCAAGAACCCTGCGAACTAGAGCTGCTCGTTACACACTTATAGGGGATCAATTGTACAAGCGAGGGTTTAGTGCCCCTCTCCTCCGATATGTAACCGATGAGGAAGCAGACTATATCATGAGAGAGATACATGAAGGGATCTGCGGTAACCACATTGTCGCGCGATCTCTCGCTAACAAAGTTGTTCATCAAGGGTACTACTGGCCCTTACTCCAAGAGGATACCTTCAACTTTGTAAAAAAGTGTAACAAATGCCAGCGGTTTGCAAAAATACAGCGAGCTCCTTCCCACCAACTGATAACCATGACTAGCCCTTGGCCATTCTCCATGTGGGGGATTGATCTTATTGGACCCATGTCAGCCGGAAATGGAGGGGTTAAGTATGCAGTAGTCGTGGTGGATTACTTCACCAAGTGGGTCGAAGCTGAACCATTAGCCGCGATCACTACCAAAAAGCTCAAGGACTTCGTCTTCAAAAATATAGTGTGCCGCTACGGAATTCCTCATACACTCATATCTAACAATGGGAAGTAGTTCGACAACGAGGAATTCAAGCAGTTTTGCGATGAGCTAGGGATACATAAAAAATTTGCCTCAGTTGCAAGACCGCAAGCCAATGGTCAGGTTAAAGCTGTCAACAAAACCATCAAGCATACTCTAAAAGCTAAGCTTGGCGCTGCCAAGGGTAATTGGGTCGACGACCTCCCAGAAGTCCTATCGGCATATAGGACAACTCCAAGAACCTCTACTTCAGAAACATCTTTCTCGTTAGCATATGACTACGAGGCAATGATCCTAGTGGAAGTAGGGACTGGTTCACTTCGGAGAGACCTATTCAATGAAGCAGACAATGAAGCGCTTATACGTGCAAGTCTAGATTTAGTTGAAGAATATCGCGGCAATGCTCAGCTAAGGATAGCAGCCTACCAGCAACGCGCGAAAATATTCTTCGACTCTAAAGTCAGGAGAAGAGACTTCCAGGTCAGCAACCTAGTTTTCAAAGAAGTTCTTCTCGGTACAAGAGAACCAAGTGCAGAAGTATTGGAGCCAAATCGGGAAGGTCCATACCGCATCGCTAAAGTGATACGACCAGGGACTTATCACCTTAAAAGGCTTAACGGTTCTGAAGTACTGCGAGCTTGGAATGCTGAACATCTTTGCCCTTATTATCAGTAATTTCGACTCGTTTTTTAATTTTCTAGTAAAGAGTTACTCTTATTAAGCTTTATAAATAAGGTCACTCTTATGTAATATTGTTCCTCATATATGTACCTTTCTGTTCGCATATGTAATATTTGTATAAGTGTTATCACAAATAGTTAGAGAGCGACCTTATGTCCACATGTGTAATGTTTGTGAGGCACGAAAGATTATAAGTACTCAGAAATGATTAAAGAAATAGTCTCTTTATTGATTAAAGTTAAATGCAAATACAAATGTGTGAGCACATGCACGGTTGTGAAAAAGAAAAGCAGAAACAATCATTGGCCTTCGTTCCCAAGCCTTGAAAGTGCGACCTCGGTGTCTCCAGGTTGGTCGCCGACCGCCTGGTCAGCTATCAGTTCCTCCAAGACATACTCCTCCGGATGCTCATCTTCCGGATAAGGCCCTTAACCTTCTTCCTCGTCGTCAGCCTGCGCCATGGAAGCGAGGATCCTCTGGTAGTCATCCAAGAGATCGGTGAAGTCCATGTTCGGATTCTTTGGTTGCAGGGCATAAATGGACTGAATCGACCAGTCAGCGGCTCTCCTCTCAATTTCTAGTTCTTGTCGCTTCATCTCTTCGGTCAATGAAGCGACACGCCCTTGGGACAATTCTAGTTCCACCTCAAGTGCCCACCTCTGCTTCTCAGTGGTTTCCCACAACTGCGCTCTTTCTTCTTCTGCTCGCAAGGCCCACTCGGAGTTCGCTTGTAGCTCCAACTCTTTCTCGCTAGCCTCCTGGGTAAGCCTGGCCACTGTCCTTTGGAGCTCTTTGACCTTTTCTCCCCTCTTCTCCAACTCAGCCTTCTGAAAATCCACCATACGGAGCGTAGCATAGCATTCCTCTTCGACATGTACTGGTTCCCCTGAACGGTGGACAGATTTATCTCCTTCTGCACAGCTTCTAAGTCCCGTTTCAGCTGCGCATTCTCCTCTTTCAGCTCAACGAGCCCCCCAGCGGCTTCCAGTTGGTTCTTCTACTAGGCCAAGTGCATAGCGAGCAAAGACTGCATAGCGAAGGAAACAAGGGGTTAAGTTCCATCTCATTGAAAAAAACAAGTATAAGAAAGTCCTCGATGAGGATGAACCCTCTTACCTGGCTTTGTAGCTAGAAAGCAATGGTCATCAGGTCCACAGGGTTGGAAGACAAGTGCATAGCAAGCAAAGATTGCATAGCGAAGGAAACAAGGGGTTAAGTTCCATCTCATTGAAAAAAACAAGTATAAGAAAGTCCTCGATGAGGACGAACCCCCTTACCTGGCTTTGCAGCTAGAACTCAATAGTCATCAGGTCCACAGGGTTGGAAGCCACGAACTGTTCAAAGGCCTCGACGAGCTGGCACTCTAGGAGGGTGAACATAACCGACTGCAAGTGTTCCAAGAATGGCCTCATAGAGTCCAACATAGGCGTGCTAGCTCCCGCAGCAGGTGGCGTCTCGCCCACCATTTCTTTACCCGCTCTCCTCCCAAGAGCCGCAGTCTCCCCTTGCCCCCTGCGCAAACCCTCAAGGGCAAGTGTAATTTCGGTCGTGCACCTAGAGGGCCCTTCCAAGGAAAACACTTGGTAAGGCTACGACCTGCCAAGCTGCATGCCCAAGCCCTCCGGCTCGGACTCTGATTCCTCGACCTACAACTGCTTCCTTTTCTTGGATTTTTGGGCCACGGTCTTCTGTTTAGGACGAGTAGCCACAGGCTAAGAGGCGTCCACTCGCTGTTCGGTGGGAGTTGGTGGCCCGTCAACGTTCCTTCAACGAGGGTACTACTGGGGCCCACCTCAACTGGTCCCATGGCACCGACCCGAGGAGAGGCGAACCCCCTGGCTCTCAGTGATCTGGGCACTTTGGGTGGCATGGTCACTGCGTGCAAGTATCGTTAGTAAAAAAGTTCGCTGCGTGCAAAAATAAAAATAAATAAAAATAAAATAAAGATTGGCTAAGGTTGCGGACACTTACGAAGAACGGGTTTCAAGTTCGCTTCGGAATTAAAAAAGTCGTACTTCTTTAAGTTAGCGGTCGTCACGAGCAGTCTTGCATCGCGACTCTGATCAGGTAGGTGACCAAAAGCTGTTATTCGATTAAAGTCAGTAAGAACCGTCAACCTAGTCATCTTGTTCACTATGAAGAAACGGAAAAGTTCGTTAGCAAAGATTTAAAGAAAAGAAAAATTCACCAAGTAAAAGAAGGGAAGACCTACTCAGCTCCCTAAAATGGCAAATGCCATCGTAATTGAAAAAGAAAAACTTCGTTTCATATGCCTTGACATTACTAGGGTAATTGAATATGTCTCCCTCGATCGTGGATCACTTTGAGAGGTAATAAAAGTCCTGTCCTTACTCTTTTCAAATAATACGAGCAAGCGAGCTCTAGCACAGTCAACTCGCCGAGACCGTTCTTACCACACGCAATATACATAGCCACGACTATCATATACGCATTGGGCGTCAGCTATAAAGGTGCGACCCCGAAGTGATCGAGGATCGACCTTATAAAGGGATGGAAGAGAATCAACGCTCCGCATTTGAATATATTCTTAGAGATCACTGCCATTCCCTTTGGCAGATTCCGAGCTGAATGTGACCTGTACTAGTAGATGTCTACGCTAAGTGCGTATTGGTTTACTGCCTTCTGAATTTCCTCTCAGGTGGCCACCAACAGAATTTCTTGCGAAGGACCCGCTGGGGCATCTTACACCGGCTAGCTCGCCCCCTCAACTGTTCTGGTCACTGAGGGGTCCATCTCTTCTACTGTCTGAAAAAGAGCGACATGAAGGGATTACTCAGTCTTTGTACAACGTTTCGTACGATGACGTGGAAGAACAGAAAACCACAATGTGTCTTCCTTAAACCTTAGAAAAACCCTAAGAATCCTTGGGGACCACCCCCAAAGATTCATGCCCTAAAAGAAAACCCATTCTCCGTTCGACCGCCCACAAACACCCACCATTATCATCTGGTTATCTACAAAGCAGAAAAGGGAAAGTAATGGAAGGATCTTCCTTACCTCTTGGGTGTGGGGATTGAACTTCCTACTATGAACGTCAAATGCGCACCAACTGGAAGGATGGAAAATCTAGTCTCGCGAGAGCTTCTTGCTTTTTCTGAAAGAGTGAGTGTTGTGACATTGCTTAAGGCGAGCCTGGGATTTTATAGTGGAGAAAATGGCGATTGGTCTTCCCGAAGCCAAGCGACGTTTGGGCAAAAATCATCTCTCGCCGTTGATCGCAACCACGTGTCATCAATCGATGAGAAGGAGTAACCGCCACGCTTCAAGAAATTCAATCGTCACTTCTCTCCATTGAAATAATTGAGCGACGGCTCGATTCCCTCCTCCATATTAAATGCGCTCTAATTCGCATTTAATACCCTAATAAAGAATGTCGTTTCAGCATGGCTTGCATTTAATGCGCATGGCTAGCACTTATTGCGCATAGGACACATTTGTCAGAATAAAGGATACTTCATTAATGGATCAGCTGTCAAGCGCAACAGATAACATTTGAAGAGGTTGTTGGAATATAACACTCTTCGTCGCATGTCAATTGCAAAGCGATATGATTTCTTGCCTTCAGCAGAAATATCTTAAGTATAACCAGGTCGTAGACCTCGGTTAAGATAAGAGGCGCATCGATACGGCACTGAATAGGGTCTGATCCAGGTCGTCGACCTTGCGGAAGAAGATCATCTCAGGTCGCTCGTATGAAAACTTTTAGCGTCCTCGTTGTTGCCAGGTCAGATCGACCTGACGTCATTCAGGACATATCAAATCGAGGCATAATTGTGAAGTTCTCAAGGTTCGATCCTCAAACCTTAAAAACTAAGGGACTTCTGTTATGTCTGAAAAGGTAGGGCTGACGTGGAGTCTTGTCAGCATGGGGTGGTCAGAACTTGGGAAGGTTCTACTACCGTTCAGACACAACCACGTCGCATAATGACGTAAGTGGCACGCCCCTGTCAGTGTAGTGGGTGAGTGTCAGGTTAGCAGATGGTTGGAAATCATCCACATGTCCAAACCCTGCATAAGTAGAGGAAATCGCTCGACCAGGTGAGCAATGGGACGTAGAGAAGGATTTGCACAGTACCCACCTACTTGCTGATTTAGTAATCATTACCTTGATTGGCTAATTTTACGCTAAAATAGTTTACTCTCTCTCTCTCTCTCTCTCTCTCTCTCTTATATTCTCTTTAAGCTGTAACTCAGCTCTCTTAACGCGACCTGACCTTACTCTCATTAATACAATATCAGTAGACGTAGGATTCGCTTTTGAGCATCCAAACCACTTTAGACATTGCCTTTCACCCTCTATTTAACTAAACATTCACACATCGCGTGTGACTTCTAAGTCCGTTTAGTATTTCTCACGTGCGAATAGTTGGTGTCAAAATCAAGCATCAACAACCATGATGATTTAGTAAATTAATTTGTTATCGTCAATTTACATGAACGGATTGTAACACATTATGTCACAATTTTTTTTTTTAATTTTTTTTTTTTTTTCACATTCTTTTATCAATGATCATAAGTTTGCAGAGTAGTTTTAGAAATAACATTTATATGATAGATTTTTAATGAATGAGATGTTAAGACATACTTCAAATTTGAATTTTGATTGGATTTTTTATTTCAATAATAATTTTATTTGTTATAATATTAACGAAATCCATTTCACTTTATTATCTTATTTTGAGTTAACCTAACTATAGTTTTTGAATTGATGTAATTTTCTCAAATTTTACATTTTAAATGACGTTGATTTGCTCAAAAGAATCTCAAAATGCATACATAAATTCTTAAAAAGCATTTATCTTTTTCTAAATTTTATCTTTTATTACACATAAAATTTGTTCGTAAAAACTCTACTATATAAACTGATCTATCACTACTTTATATTACAATCACATTATCTCATTAATTGTACTGATTTTTTTTTTTTATTATTATTTTTACTCTCCTTAAAGTAAAATATTATTCATGAATTATGAAGTAGAAAATTGGACGGGGATTTGCAAGTGCCATTTGCACCATGGTTAAAAAATATGAAAATTAATGCTACCTACATCAGCTACAAAAGTTATTGTGGAAGGGTTGGAACGAGTAATTTATTTTGGAGAAATATGTTTTGAAATAATACTTTAGTATATTATATTTAATGCCTTCTAGAAAGAATACTAATAAATAAATAAATAAACAATCTAAAATTACAAGAGAACTGTCCAATGGTATAATTGGTCATGTTCCAAGAGCATGACCTAATTGACTATGTTCCAAAAACAAACAACTTGCGTCTCGGATCTTCTATATATTCAATGTTTCCTTGAAAAACGTGGAATCATACATAAGTATGATGGTAAGTCAACCCACGAACTCCACACTGAGTTTTACTTGAGTCAAGTATACAGCAGGTTAGGAACCGATTCATGAAGAGTCTCCTCCAATGACTGAAAACTTAGAAAAAAAAAAAAAAAACCAATAAGGCGATTGGTTCCGAAAATATTTTATTACTAAAAAGATAGGATTATCAATGAGATAATAGAAAATTACTGAGAATATTATATTATATACATTTGGTTAGATTAGTGGATATAAATACTTAATATATTTGGTTGGGAGGAACAAAAGAATTTTGGAAGAAACTTTTACTGAGTTGCCTTTCCTTTTTAATAATATTATTATTATTTAAATTATTACATTTAACCCCTTATATGTGAGAAAAGTTAACAAAATAACTCCAGCCACCCAAGACGTTTGTTGACCGTCGGCCACCACCGGTGGCCACCGTCAACATTCTTCGGATGGCACACGACCGGCCAGATATGGTCGGTCGTGAGTCGATATGGCCGTAAAAACGCCACATCCATTTTGGTGGGAAACGACCAGATATATTCTCGCCGTTTCCATGGCCGTTGGCAACTAGATCCTTGGATCTGGCCAGCCACTGATCTAGCCGGAAACAGCTAGATCGACAGCATGGCCGACCAAATCCGGCTGATCGTGCACCATTTCAGTGACTATTGGCTACGGCTGGCAATGATGGTCGGCAACCGGCAGTCGTCTTGGGTGGTTGGGTGTTATGTAAATAGTTTTCAATATAAGAATATTATTGTCCAAAAAGTTTATTACTTAGGGGTAAAATTATAACAAAATTAAGATTAATTTTATGTAAAATGGGGGGTATTTTTGTCCCAAAAATAATTTATCAGGGTATAGAAGTAATTTCAATCAGTTGGTCTATTTGTTATTTGGTTGACATGCGAGGGCATTTATGTCTAAAATTTTTAATAATTAAGGGTAAACTGGGAACAAAATTATTATTACCCTGGTAATAAAAAAATAACACCATTTCCATCAGTAATTGAATTACCCCCAAGTTTACTTACAGTAACCATTATGGGTGCGTTTGGTTCAAGGAATGTTGGATTACTAGGAATGTTAGATTACTGGAATCTTATATTACCTTGAAGATTATTGGGAATCTATAGAAAAATGTGTATGGTTAGTTGGTGGGTGTATTATATTAATATGTTTTGTTAGGGGGAATAAATTGGTGGGTATGTTATTTAAATTACTAAATTGCCCTCTTTTTAAATATTAATATAATATTATTTTTATTATTAATTTTTGAATAATTTTTTTTAATCCCCAATATTTCAGATTTAGCTAAAACATCCCCGCTTATATAAAACTTTAATTTATGACAAAATCACCCCCACCCCCTATCGTCGCCAGTGCAAACTACCGCCGGAAGTCGTCGAAAGTCACTATGAGTAGCTCACCGTGACCGCAAGGCTCCGATATGGTCGTTTCTGGCCATATTGATGGCAAAAAATGGCCATATCAAGCCAAATCTAGCCGAAAATGGCCAGATCTATTCTGGCCATTTCGCGCCAAATCGATGCGGCCAGATCCTTGGCCATTATTGGCCAGATCTGGGCGAGATCTGGTCGTTAACGACCATAGACCTAGCCGTTAACAGCCAGATCTATTCCGAGCATAATAGATCTGGCCGTTAACGGCCATATGTGGCCTGATATGGCTATTTTCGGCCATCAACATGGCCAGAAACGGCCATATCGAAGCCTCTCGGAGCCTCCCAGCGACTCTCAGTCATTTTTAGGGACTCCGGAGACTTCCCAGTGGCGGTCCGTGGTGGTTGGCCGGCTGTAGACAATGGTGGCTGGGTGGCTGGATGGCGGTAGTGGTCTGTAATTTATTTTAAATATAAGGGCATTATTGTCCAAAAACTTAATTAAATAAAGGTAAAATTGAAATGATATATTAATGTAAATTGATTTTAAAACAAGGGCATTATTGTTCAAAATTTTTATTAATAAAAGATAGAATTGTAACAAAAATAAGATTACCTTAGTAATCTTACAATACTTAAGAAAATAGAGGTAATCAGATTATCTCCAATATTACCAATAGTAACAACTATTGATAATGCAAGATTACCAGAATCTTATATTACTTGACAACCAAATATGGTAATCAAGTAATATAAGATGACATAACCCCAGTAATCTCATATTACCTCTAACCAAATGCCCTCTATTGGTATTTGAAGATTACCAAAATATTTTTTACTTTACAATCAAAGATGGTAATTCTTAGATTAAAAAATAGATTACTGAAGTAATCTTTTATATAAATGTCTTGTCATACGAATTAAAAAAAAAAATTGGGATGATGAATAAGAAAAAGTAATGATTTTTTTTTTTTAATCAAAAGAAGATCGATTACATAATTTTTTTAAGGATTGATATACAAATTCTTTGCAATTGTCTTGTAACGTAAGAATTATGAATTCTTGTCTGAGATGTAATAACAAAGAAAGAATAATTATTTTAAAGAAAAAAATATGTATATAAAATAAAATAACGATTATCTATCATTCTTTTGTTCAAGAAAAATCTTTAGTTAGCCCTTATGAAATATAACTAATTTTATAAAACCAAAAAAACAAATTAACAACCCAATGTTGTTGGTAGTCTTTTGGAATTATTAATATTTAGAAATTACATCAAAATTAGGATGTGGGAGATGACTGTCCAATAAGTTTTGAAAGACATGTTTGAAAAATAATTAGCAGAGTATGATGTAGGACACATTCCTATTTTGCTTAGGAGTCTGATCTTATAGTCGTAGAGCTAACAAATCCTTGTGATAGTTAAATTCCCCATTTTACTTCACCATATCTTATCAGGACTTCTTAGTTTTTTCAATTTATTGTCTTTAATTTTCCTATTTTACTTTCCTTATGTAAAAGTAATCTAATTATTAGTAGGAGAGTCTAACCTAATAAAATCAGTGTTCTTAATGTTATCGAGTCATAAGAATTAGTAAAAATAAGAGCTTTTGCTAGCCTAAGATCAGTCATTCAATTATTTTCATTCATATTATTGATAAACTTGAGAGTTAAATTTTTTTAAGAAAGCTAGGTGTTAGCTTTTCTTTCATCCTTTTTGCATTTCCGCTTCGTCAAGTGGTATCAAAGCGAGATATAATCCTATCAAGGCGATGGCACCTAATGATCAGGATAGCAAGTAACAACCATCCTAGTGACGAAGAGTAGAGGATGAGGGCCATAGCAACATAAGTTGTTAGGGACACCATTCAAAATCTATTGCAACCAATCATTCAGAGATTGGTGGCATCAGGACTTGAGATCAAGGATATAGAAAGACAAATGAGACCCAAACTCATGGTCCAACGTCTTTGAGAAGAAATCTTGAAAGTAATCAAACGATTTGAAAAGAAGATTCAAATGAAATGAGGAATCAAGGGAGATAGGATTTGTTCAACAAGAGAGACGAAGCTACAATGACTATAAGTAAATAATGATCTCCCTATCTTTAAAGGAAACTTACATGTAGAAGACTTTCTTACAATGTGGAGATTACATGGAGGATTGAAAAGCAAAGATTAATAAGGCAATACTTACCACCAAATTACTAGCAGCAGTTGTATTGACAACTACAAAATTGCAAGTAGGGAGGTAGGTTCGTTGCTAAATATGAAGAATCTGAAGGAGACTGAAGATTGCTAGATTTATTAATGGATTACGACAAGAAATTCAAGATCGTGTATCTCTTCAGACATTCTATGATTTGGCATCAACAACCAACATGGCAAAAAAAGTAGAACCAATTATGCCAATTATAAGTGTTTCTGTTATATGATGCCTAGGCACCATTCTAACAAATGCCCCAAAAAAAACCGAAGATATGCCAGTTATGTTGCAATAGATGATGAAGACTATAATCAGATTGAGGAAAACGAGGTAGTCGAGTCGACATTGAGAAATGAAATAAATTGTTTTCTACAAAAAAAAAAAAAAAAAACAAAAATTTGTTAGCCCTTAAGAGAGAAGAGGAAACTCAATGACACAATTTTTTTTAGTATATGTGGAACAATTAAAAACAATGTTTGTATCGTGATAATTGACAATGGTAGTAGCAAAAATATCGTATCTAAGGCTCTAGTTAAAGCTCTGGGGCCACCAAGGTCTTGTTAGAACCTATTTATCCCTTTATAGGTTAAGCTAGGTATCTTAGCTTACTCTAAATTAAAAATTTTAAACTAAACCCTAAAAGATTAAATGTAACTTAGAGATTGAAATTACCTAAAATTGAAGCTTTTCAATCTTTATAGATAAACCCACTCAAATAAAACAGAACTAAAATTCTTAATTGATTTGTAAAGTAAGAATAATTGTGGGGTAGTAACTAGTAATGTGTTAAGAACAAAGAGGAAACCAAGAAAGGAAGAGAAGTGCAGGATGAGGAAGACAAAGAACATCTTTTCAAAAAAAAAAAGTTGAAAGCACTTTCTTTGGTTTATTATTCTAATGCTTTTTAAAATAGTATTTTGGAAAAAGTAAAATTGAGTTGAGTTTGGTTATTTTTACGAGAAATATAATTATTAATTTTTTGAATTGAATAAAATAAGATTTGATTTTGAGAATATTGAAATAAATGTATTTTTAGGTTTTTAGGATAGCATAGTAGAAAAATAGTGAAACAAATTATTGTCCATTGCGAAAGCATGGTATGCACCATCCTAGGAGTATTTCCAAATTTGCTAGAACATCATTTGTAGCAAATTTACTTGCAACGATTCTAAGCCATAAATTATGTAAAAACTTGGCTTCGGACTGCTTTCTTTTTTCCAAACTTTTTAACTTTGATGTAGAGTTTGTTTCTTGAATAAAACTATTATACATAGTATTAACTTAAATTGCTATCTGGCCATGTGCAGGCCTTGTTTCATGCTACTTAGTCCCATCACCAATACTTTTAGTAGCCCAAC